>NW_023365789.1:187124-195513 GCF_000003815.2 Branchiostoma floridae
TGGCTGGCCACACGGCCACATTGGATAAAACGTGGCCATGATGCAGTCACGTACATTTAACTTTGCTTTTTAGTCAATATTTATCTGTATGCTGTTTCACAGTACACTAATTACACTCATTACACTCACACTATTTCAAGTTTGCAATCCAGGACCGGCTTGGTCATATCGCACTCTTGTAATCACGTAATGCCTACTAAATTGTGCTGTCACAAAGATAACGCCGTTCTCTTTACCTTCCTACGGGTACTTGACAATAAACCGCCCTAAAAGGCGGACTCGGACTCAGAACAGCCGACATGCGCACTCCGCCATCTTTATTTACTGACAACACAAGTATGTAGCCGTAGAGAGAACGTTATTCCTTTACTTGACCTTTGAACTCCAGTGGGAGGTGGCACCAGGTACAATGTACAAACATACCTGCGCTGCCAATACATTTCAACCGATCCAAGTTGGGGTTTTAGACCGGGAATTTCTCACTATTTTTTGCAAATTTCACAGGTTAGTAATGACGATCCACCCTGCTGTTTTACTGCCCAATGTGTGCTTGTCAACATCATTGCACTAGAAAAATCCAAACTTTGAACATCAGCTAAGCCTTATGGGTAATGACTCGACATCTGTTTTATGTGATTTAAGAACTAACTTACTAAGCATAATTATTTACGTAGGTTAACTCTGTCACAGGCTAACCGACATGTTCACTCCGCTATCTTCATTTACTGACAACACAGGTATGTAGCCGGCCGTGTATTCCTCTACTCGACCTTTGAACTCCAGTGGGAGGTGGCACCAGGTACAATGTACAAACATACCTGCCCTGCCAAAAATGTAAACATGGCCACCTTGGGGTTTTAGATTTGAATTTTCTCATTTCTCAAATCCACAACTTAGTAATAAGAAGCTACGCAATTGATAAGAGCATAACGATATGAAGGCTCAAAAGGATTAATCTATAATTTGTAATCGATAATTAGTGACTAGATGAATGAGATGTAAACCTGACACTGATACAGTAGTAACCCCCACACTAGCCTCGAGATCCGCAGGCACGTTGCACACACCGTGACTATGGAGCAACCCGCCAACCGCGTGACTTTGCTGTTAATGAGTAATGAACCGTTCGCTGCATTAGAATGGTCTTGCCTAACAAAGTCGTAATCTTTACACAAGCATTGATGATCTGATTCCCGTTTGATGTGAAAAAGTATGGAAGAACATAGCTATTGTTGAAGGCTTTTCACCTGTTCGACATATCAGTGCAGGGCTTGAAATACTTTTTTCTGCATACCTGCACTGGTGCAGGTAACACTGAAAATAACCTACACCAGACAAATTTTACCTGCACCACTCTGAATTTAGGAAGAATACTAAAATTGTTGAGGAACCATTGCTACTTTTTTGTTTCAATACTTAATAGGTGGTAAAAGTCGATGCCGCTAATAACAATCCACATACACCTACATCATATGACATTTACGTATAAAACCCTGTACATGGACCAGTGCAGGTTAGGTGCAGGTAGACACCAGAAATACCTGCACAGCTCCAATTTTACATGCACTAACCTGCATATGCAGGTGGTATTTCGAGCCCTGCAGTGGTTCCTTGGTTATTGGTTGTTACTATAATGATAGCTGACACGTTTGAAGTTGGCATCTCTATTGTGTTACAACCAAATGTATCCTTATGCTAATAAAAGTTTTGTTCATCTGTTGTGCCCCTTGTTCTTACAAACCTTGTGCACCTCGGGAGGGTGGGTACCCGGTACGTAGTGGACTTTGCTTGAGGTGTCACTTAAGCTAAGGGCACAACCCGCCGTACGTGCAATTTGTCCGTACGCTTTTTTGGAAGGCCATGTCCGCCACGTATTTCTGAAAACGTTCAGGCTGTACATGGCAAGTGCGTCGCCGTACTGGCACGTACAGGGGGCGAAGCCTTTTTACGGCGTGTCTGCGGGCTCCAAAATCCGCCGGATTCCCTACGAGTTCGTACGGGGGAGGTACTTACCACTTAAGGATCCCAAAAGATAGCCCACGTTTTGGAACGTAGACAGCACGTATTTGCACGTACGGTGCGTTGTGCCCTTAGCTTTTATGTTGAATAGGAGGGTGGAAACTGTGTGACCTTTATTGATTGTTAGCAATGCTGTATCGACACCTATATCTCACGGAAAAAATACCCCATGGAACCTTAAGGATGTCTAAATTCTCTGTAGGATAGGATAGTCGTCAATCCTCAAGGCAACTGACACCCTTGAAAACCGGCTCAGGCCGAAGGGTTACTTCTATGTAAATCAAAGCTAAATAAAGGTTGAAAAAAAATGTAACCACCAAAAACTTTCACAGGAATCTAATAATAATGATTTTTGTATACAGCATGCTAGAGTACCTTATCCTACTTGATCTTTAAACGTCAGTGGGAGGTGGCACCAGGTACAAAGTACAAAAATAACGGCCCTACCCTGCCAATAAACACGTCACACGAGGGGTTTAAGACGTGTCTTTTCTTAATTCAGGTATTGATAATGACGATAACATACGTTATCATGATATGAGGACTGAACGCGATAAAATTTTGATTTAAATTTCCAATGATAAGTCACATCGTATGGCATGTTCGTTACAAATAATGATACATTTATTAAGTTCCCCCAAACAAGCCTCTGGCCACGCGGTCACGTTGCGTATAACGTGACTATGGGATAGTCACGTAACGTTTAATTTGTTTACGTTAATCTTTTCCTTTATCAGAACAGATATTTCAGTATTCAAAACAGATCAATCTGTTTTTGATAGTCATAAATTAGTCTAGGGCAAAAGCTTTGTCCAACTTGCACATTGCAATAGTTGGTTTCCCAGATGATAATTGTCAAAAGCACGAAAACATGCATGTAACATAATTGTTTGTTTGAACCTTTCATGAATTAAGATAATCATGAATTAAGTATTACACCATTCTGTATAAAAGTGCAGAGTTTGCACAGAAAACTTATCTTAAATTTCCAGGTCTATTTCTAAGGTGAGTTACTGAAACTTTCATCATAACAAGGTAACGATTACTCACGGTTTTAACACTTGGGTGGTGCAAATTAGGGCCGAACCTTGTTCTTGGGTTGTTCTTCTCCGCTCAGTAACTTTACACACTGTTCGCTCCACGTAGACGTGCTTGCTCAGCGCATGCGCCTCGCCCTAAATGTAGACTTTTCCCCTCATGTCACGTGAGGTACGAGAGCGTGGGTAGGCCTTTCTGACTTTTGCGCGATGATTCAACTAAACTTTTTAACACATGCCGGAGTGAAACATATGACCTTGTTTGACCACAAAAGTAGAAATACAACCATTGTAGTGATGATTGATGGATATTTATTCTCTGAACCGATCAAAAACAAACATATAGATCAAGCTTACCTGTTGTGCTTACGTGTCACTGCTGACCTCTGACCCCCAGGAGGGTGTTTACCACGTACGGTGTGGACTTAACGAACGTGTGAGGCCATAAGGTGAAGATTGGGCCATTGTTGTGCATTTGATGCAGGGAGGGGGGGGGGGGTTCGCAGTAATTTTTTTATAATTTTGTAGTGCAAGGGATGAAGTATTGGCACCTGGCAGGAAAACGGTTGTCGTTACTTGACTATTTACTACTTAGCACATTACATTTTGACATATGATTTTAATTCATTTCTGTTATGAAAGTTTTAGTTTACCTTAAGAAAGTCACTTTTTATGAGTTTTTATTTCTTATTCATTAGGATGCCAAATATGATAATCATATGTTTAGAGGGGCTATCCCCATAACGCTATCAACAATTTGGCCCAAATGGTGCCTGTTGTTACAGACCCCGTGAACCCCAAGAGGGTGTGGGATTTACAAGCATGTGATGCGATCAAGAGAAAAGTTCACTTTACGTTTGATGTAAGGGGGAATCAACAGTTATCGATATTTTAGGTACAGTATCGGCACCCATACATGGCTATTTGGATAATGGTTTGTCGATATATCTAACAATTACAAAGAAGAACAAAGAAGAACAGATGTAATTTTGTACTAATAGTAGGGATAAGGCATATGTTGTAGTAAAACATGTCAACAGAATTTTTCAAACTGTTCTTCTTGTCAGTCTTTTGTCAGCGGTTAATTAGGCAGCTTTACGTCCTTTCCTACCGCAAAAATCAATAAACTCCTAAAATAGAGTCACCTGTTTTGCCCACGTGCCCATAGTGACCTTGTGACCTCTACAACGGTGTTTACCAGGTAAATATTGAGAAGACTTTACGGCCGAACGTGAGGTTAACATCTTATACTTCTTAAAAAGAAGTAATTTCGCAACATTTTTTGCTACAAACAGAATACTATTCAGTTCAAAGAAATGTTAACTTTTTTATTGCTTTTGATAAAAGGCATTATGAACAAAAGTACCATATTAGTTAGTAAAGTAGTGTATTAGTTCACCCTTTGTGCTTCTTGTCAGCCATTTCTCAACCGTTAGTTTGTCTGCCATACAGCTTTACGTCCTTTACAGCCAGAAAAATCAATAAATGCCTACTAAGTGTAGTCACCATGTGCCCGTACTGCCTTAAAGTTTGTATTGACCTTGTGAACTCCACAATGGTGTTTACTAGGTACGGTGTTGACTCAGGTAGATATTGTACGGTGTTGACTCAGGTAACTATTGAGAAGACCTTACGGCCATACGTGAGGTTAATGTCTCAAACAGGCGGCACATTTCATGTCTCATGGGTTGTAGCTATAGGGCTGCTTGTGTATTAGTACCGATAAGAGCTTCGTGTATCGGGCCAAGTTTATAACGTTGGAGAATCTTTGTAGAGAAATTAAAATTGTGAAGCAAATAATTGTGCTTGTGCAGAAGTATAGATACTTAGATAAGAGCTCTGTGTGTCGTGCAATATAATTTATATCGCAGAAGAAACTTCTATATTAAGATACTAGTATCTCGGAAGCTATTAGATAGTTCCTGTTGTAATTCAAACGGCAGTACTGTATTTTCTCACCACCCCTGCAATACCGACGCTGTTCGTTAGGGTGACGAATTGCCGAGCACACTGCAGGTTGAGGGCAGAGGTCAACTCACTGTTGAGTTCTCCGAACTTTCCCATATACTTATTGACTCGCTGTTGTTGTTTGTTTGTTTGTTTCGATCTCAAATTAGAGTTTACAATGTTGTTGTTCATCCGTCGTCGTTGTATTCGACGATGACTGAAAAATCCCGCCAGATGTCAACATGTCCAACGTGGGGTTTTAGACTTGAATTTTCCCATTCTTAATTCCATTGCCAATTATTACAAACTGTGTAATTGATAATAATATAACCATATGAGGGTCCAATCAAGCTATACCTTGTAACCATTCATTTATTCATTCATCATTAGTGATTAGATAAGTTAAACTGAGATGTGATCGTAACACTGATACAGTAGTGACCCCGACACTATCCGAGACTTTTTGCACACTTGGGCCCCAATATACAGTGCCGTATTATTAACCTCATATTATATCACTTGTATGTTGTTTAAAAAAAATCACTAAGGCGCACACTCACATACATACATACATACGCACACACGCACGCACACACACACACACACATACATATACACGCACACACACACACACACACACACACACACACACACACACAAACATACACACGGGTCTATTGATGAGGTAAATTGATATAAACTACAAAACAACAAGGTCCCGAATACTTACAGTTTCCACTATTCAGGCAGCAGGTCGTTACCAACAAGGTGTAGAAGCGTTACTCTTGAAGTGTTCATGTAAGTTTGAATGTACAGGAAGTTTGTCGTCTAACTTCTCTCTCAACCAACTGGGAAGTGTTCGTGTAAAGTTTGAATGTACGGGCGGTTTGTCGCACTTCTCTCTCAACCAACTGGGAAGTGTTCATGTAAAGTTTGAATGTACAGGAGGTTTGTCGTCTCACTTCTCTCTCAACCAACTGGGAAGTGTTCATGTAAAGTTTGAATGTACGGGCGGTTTGTCGTCTCACTTCTCTCTCAACCAACTGGGAAGTGTTCATGTAAAGTTTGAATGTACGGGCGGTTTGTCGTCTCACTTCTCTCTCAACCAACTGGGAAGTGTTCATGTAAAGTTTGAATGTACGGGCGGTTTGTCGTCTCACTTCTCTCTCAACCAACTGGGAAGTGTTCATGTAAAGTTTGAATGTACGGGCGGTTTGTCGTCTCACTTCTCTCTCAACCAACTGGGAAGTGTTCATGTAAAGGTTGAATGTACAGGATGTTTGTCGTCTCACTTCTCTCTCAACCAACTGGGAAGTGTTCATGTAAAGTTTGAATGTACGGGCGGTTTGTCGTCTCACTTCTCTCTCAACCAACTGGGAAGTGTTCATGTAAAGTTTGAATGTACGGGCGGTTTGTCGTCTCACTTCTCTCTCAACCAACTGGGAAGTGTTCATGTAAAGTTTGAATGTACGGGCGGTTTGTCGCACTTCTCTCTCAACCAACTGGGAAGTGTTCATGTAAAGGTTGAATGTACAGGATGTTTGTCGTCTCACTTCTCTCTCAACCAACTGGGAAGTGTTCATGTAAAGTTTGAATGTACAGGAGGTTTGTCGTCTCACTTCTCTCTCAACCAACTGGGAAGTGTTCATGTAAAGTTTGAATGTACAGGCGGTTTGTCGTCTCACTTCTCTCTCAACCAACTGGGCGTACTTTTCTGCTCACGTAGATATCGTTAGACTGCGCATGCGCCTTGATAAAAAGTTAACCCTCTCTCATATGTCACGTGAGGTACGGAAATGTCAGTAGTTAATTAGTAGTAGTTACAATATGATAATGGATACACATTTTATTTGGTCCAAATGGTTAAAAAGCTGTTCTCGCCTGTCGTGTCTGTTCTCAGAGACCCTGGAGAGGGGTTACTGGGCAAGGTGCGGTGTTGACTTTGCGATAAGGGGAAGAACGGTTCTTTTGTTTTCTTGTAGGGAAACTGTTGTAACATTTATCAATTGTTTTAACAAGAGACACCTGTCGACAAGTCACCTGGCTGCCTTTATTGATGGACAAATGAATGGTTTAATGACCATACCCAGAACTCAGCCGGCTCGGAGTGGTGATTGTAGGTCAGAGGGCAGGTGTTTTGTGATGGCCTTTTGTGCCTCCGTGTCCATACAAACTTTGTAAACTCAGTAACGGCGTTTACCAGGTTCGCATGTTTTCTGACCTGTCGTCTTTGTTCTTACTTCAGTCGAACTCGAAGCGCAGTGCTGGAGACTAAACGCAAAACTTGAGACGAAGCCTACTGATTTATTGTTAGCTGATAAGCGGCTTCGGTAGCCTCATTCGCTTCTGGAGCGGTGGCAAAACTCCCGGTACAGAGAACGCTTAAAATCGTGTCATCAATAGCCCCTGCCCAACCCCTAACATCCCCCCCCCCTCTCGACCACTCGCCCCCCTGGTGGCCGGACTCGCCTTTCACGTTTTGAACTCAAAGAAATCTGACAAATCCAGCTTTGCAATGGTAATGGTAACGGCGTAAGGCTTAAAATATAGGTGAATGTGTTTGGAAGTGATTGTTTTTCGAAGGGAAATGCTGTGCTAGCATGCTACTGGGTAAAATACTGATACAAATCTTCTGACGCTAGTTGAACCTTCACTTGTGGCAAACCAGGTCCATACTCTGCTGGTTACTGACTAGTCTCGTTTGCAGGCTCTGTGACTCGGGCTTGTACTGTTTTAGGGGACTGTAATGTGCTTTTCTTGTTCTCGTGGCATGCGTATCAGTTTTATGTGGACTCGATCATTTTCTTCTGAACTGCCGAAGTAGAATACTACTGATACTACTATACTACTACTGTAGAAGGGACAATCTATGCCTACGGTTTGCACGAACTCTTGTCAACTCTGAAAAATTCAGTAATTGGCTTCCATCTAGGCGAGGGGATACCCATGATAGGTCACTAAGAAACAAAGACAAATTTTCCCACTTCCGGTGTAGAACTGCTCGTTTCGCTTCCAGCACATTACCGTACTGTGTAAAGCTCCTGAACCAAGACTAAGGGTAATTTGTGAATAGTAGCGAATATTTCTTTGTGTAATAACTGACCAGTTATTGTAAACAGTAGATGTTATGTTATCATTCGATCATTTTAATTGTGCTAACTTGAGTTCGAGGTTGAAATACTTACTGTAAAAAAAACGACAAGTCAGCCTTTTGGATATGTGCTTCAAGAGTTTTTTTAATGTCAATGGCAATAAACCATTTCTCTCTCTCTCTCTCTCTCTCCCTCTCTCTCTCCCTCCCTCTCTCTCTCTCCCTCTCTCTCTCCCTCCCTCCCTCCCTCCCTCTCTCTCTCTCTCCCTCTCTCTCTCTCTCTCTCTCCCTCTCT
>NW_023365789.1:197390-210360 GCF_000003815.2 Branchiostoma floridae
CATGAAGAAGTGATGATCTGATTAACTGTTCAAATGTAAGTGAAACAACTACAGAATGCTTACCACAAGCAATACTTTAATTCACCACCACACCTTTGTGTATTTCATTAATCATAAAACAAATAAAACATCTAAAGTAGGATATAGAATGTTATGTCTCAAACTGATTGATGCCAGCATATCATATAAGTGAAGCTTATCACGTAATGTTATCATTATTATTATTACATTTGCCAGAATGGCTAAGGTTATGTTTTGGGCTTGTGAGTCTGTGTGTCTGTGTGTCTGTCTGTCTGTCTGTTAACAGCATAACTCAAGAAGTCTTGGATGGATCCCGATAATATTTGGTAGGTGGGTAGGGGTCGGGAAAACGAAGGTCAAGTTCGATAATGGGCCCCCTAGCGGCTTGCTAAGGTACTGCAGCGGAAACTCAATTTTTTCTATCTCGTGTTCTGGACATGCTGTGGTCATGATTTATGGGTGGTAGATAGCCCACGGGGCAGAGAGTATGTGCTGTGAGTTTGGGCCCCCTAGCGGCTTTTTTGGTACTGCAGGCGCCGGTTTCCTTTCAAACTTTGGACGAGAATAACTCTGCAACGTGTTGACGGATCGTCATGATTTTTGGTATGTAGATAGAATGAGTGATGACTTACATAATGGTATACTAATTATGCAAATCAACAGCTAATTTGCATAATTAATGAGGAAAATTTATAAACTTGTCCCATATGTAGCTGGGAAGGAGAGAAATGTCGATAGATATCAATTATGCAAATGATGGCCTCATTTGCATAATTAATGAGAAAATATGAACATGTTGGCGGATCATCATGCTTTATGGTATGTTTTATATGTGGATAGACTAAGTGAAGACGTTCATAATAAGATGCTAATTAGGCAAATTAACAGCTAATTTGCATAATCAATGTGGGAAGTTTATAAATCTAATGTCTCTCCTTACCTCTGCTCGGGCGTATCTTATTGACAGCTGCAGGTGCCAGGCAAGTAGATCAAGCTAGCAGGCTGACCCAGCCTTGCCCCCTGCCCCCTGGGTGCCAATCACTTTTACCGACTAGAGTAGACTTATGTTGACGGAAAACTGGGGAGGATAGGTTGATCCCATGTGTTTTAAACTTCTGCAGTTTTGTTAATAGTTATTTCCATGACAAATGGAGATATAGTTTGGAGTGTGCCTGTGTGTTTGTGTTTCCGGGTCATCTTCCACCTACAATGTGACCTTACAGTACCAACGTCCTTGCTACTCTCGACTATCAGGTTGCTCAGAGCCACTGTTATCAAGATAACGTCAGGCCAGTCCAATTCAATGTTTTGGTTGACAGATTCTATTTTTCTGAATTTCAGAAAAATTGTATCTCAGCTCTAGACTACCAAAATGAAATCGTCTTAGCACAAGCTTTTGCTTGCAGTCTTGCACTCATAGAGGTGTGACTTAATCAATTAACATATATGATTATATGTAATGAGTAGCATACTTATGTCTACAGACATCTTTCTACATAACAAACCTGGTTCATTTGGCAAAGGTATGATTTCGTCGAACTCTAGTTATCATCTAAGGTAAGAACATAATTATATATATGTAAAATGATATATCGCAAACTGATTGATGGCAGCATATCATATAAGTGAAGCTTGTCACGTAATGTTATCATTATCATCATCTAAAGTAGGATATAAAATGATATATCACAAACTGATTGAAGACAGTATACCAGCTTAAGACTCATCAAGAGAATAAAAGGTCCAAAGGCGCGAGTCAATCATTTTTATAGGTCTAAAAGTAAGTAAGCTGAATTATCACGTTTCCAAGTAGTTATTTTAACGTTTGCATAGTGCTAATCTGTTAACAGATGTCTTATTATTTGTAAGACCTAACAGTCAAAGAAATTTGTAGATATGTACAATGTACTAGCGAACAATCAGACTATTCCCTGTGGCTATACATGTGTAATATATTTTTCATTAAAATGACAGTAGCAGAGAAGTCTCATCTCGTATTCGCCAGTTGTATGTTCTGTTACTTCCTGCTAGCTGCAGCCTGTGATAACAATAGAGAAATAATCTCCAAACATATAATGTGCAAAGAGGTACTGGACAATGGGGGGTCACCTAAAAGGGACTAAATACTTTCTGACTGCACAACGGTTATCTTTCACATTGAACTGGGCAATGGGGTGAAGCCTAAAGGGACAATGCTTTACACTGAAACCACAAGTCCGTCTATATTTTTGTTGAATTTACTGCTTTTGTAATTGACAATGTGCAAGGTTATTATATCATATAGTTACTGCATTGCCTCAAGGATGAAATATGTAACTGATTGCTATAGTATGATGTGGCGCTGAATATAGCGGCTATAATATAGCCTCACTTCATTGTTAATGATTGTAATTCCGCACTCTTCTTCCATTGTGCGCTTTAACTTATCTCTAGACAGTAAGGAACAGTAAGACAGTAAGGTGCCAGAAAAAGTATTTAAGGAGGTTTAACCTGCTTGATCTGATTAAGTAAACTGCTGTACCTTCATCTTTACCACAGTGCTGATGGCCTGTAGAATCTCCTCCAGGCCAAACCTGTTCTTCACATGGTGGAGTCGGTCAGCACAGTCTGGGGAGAAACAGTTCACATGTTAACTGGTAAGGCATAAAGTTCTTGGTACTTCTGTACTTGTATGGAGTCAAATGATGGGTGGTGACCATAGAAGAAGGTTATAACTGATGGTCATAAAATTGCTCTTCTTTTTTTCAGTTTCATTTTTTTCTGGTAAGGTCATGTTCTAAATACAACTCAAGTATAAAGGTTGTCTTCTGGCAACTCAATAGAGTGCGTCTGACACACGCGCGGGTCTAATCATAGTTTCCTTAGCTTAGTTGTTGATATAAGAGTTCGTAACCATCAACGAGAATTGTATACAGTTTGGGCGAGGACCTGCTTACTGCTAACCTGAAGGATCAACATAGTCTCAGGGATGTACAGTTTAGACATGGAGGACTTGATATATATAGTACAGCATATAGCTATTCTTCTCACCGTTGAATGTGGGCCTGTCGTCCGGGTTCTGGCTCCAGCATGTCTGCATCAGCTGACTGACTGTGGACACGTCAGGCAGGTCTGTAGGGACCAGGGTCATGTCAGGTCGCTGTCCTGACGTCACGGCAAGCCTGATGAGGGCAGAGTTCATAGCATCTGCAAATATGGTGATAAATTTCAGGTACACCTTTTTTCAAATACGAAACGTGTAATTTGAATTTGTGCATCACAAAGTCGAAGATATTCAAGGCCTACAATTGGAATTTGGCTGACGATTGAGATGCCTCGACGAGAGAACAAATATCAGACAACATGAACTCACTTCCATACAGCTCTGCTCTTGTAATGATCTCCCAGAGCAGCACACCAAAACTGAAACAAAAATACTTTTGTTGAGCTGAAAGAAAAACAAAAATTGATTTCTGGTTCATTTTGTATGTAAGTGTATGAAAAGGTGTTGGCTAGTACCTGTAAACATCGAACTGAGAAGTTGGGGCGAGGTTGATATCCAAGAAGTACTCCGGTGGCGCATGCGTGATTGTGCTTCCTTCCGGGCTGGTTTGGGTGACAACACGAGATTTCATCTTCCACTTGGACAGTCCAAAGTCTGAAATCTGAAATGGAACATTTACTTAGAATATACAATTCCAAAGTCTGAAATCTAATAGGTGGGATACAGAATCAAATAGTATCAACACTGGCGTTATTTGAAGATGTTCACAATTGTGTTTTCCATCCATGTTGCGAAATGAAATTCGATTGCGGAGAGAGGCATTTAACGTCAATTTTTCAAAATGAAAATCTTAGAGAATGGTTCAAAAGAGTCACTCCATACCTTCTTTCAACATCAACATCAACATTAGCAAAGAATGTAACAGTTGCAATCTGTACCTTGACATGGAAGTCGCCATCCAGTAGCACGTTCTCTGCCTTCAGATCACAGTGGAGAATCTGTGGGTTCTGGCAGTGCAGGAAAGTCATCCCCAGGGAGATCTCGTGCGCCATTCTCCACCTCAGGGCCCAGGGCACGTCCACATCCCGCAGCAGCCCGGCCAGAGAGCCGTTCTCCATGTAGGGCATCACGATGGCGAAGTTTGGGTCCAGACAGACCCCCAGCAGACTGATGACGTGGTCTGATCGGCTTCCCAGGTTCAGTTTCCTCGCCTCAGAGTACAGCACTTCCTGCTCACTTGAGGTATAAAAAACATAACAGAAATATGTTTTGCACTTGTTCTGTAAGTGTAGGTCATTTATTTTGATAACCACTAAACAATCATGTTTGCAGATTGTATAACGTTCGAGCTATCGTGATACTAGTAAGCGTAAATTAAAGACATCAGACCCTGACCTTCCTTCTATCTGGCGAGTCAGCAGATACTTGACAGCCACGTCCTGCTTCCAGTCCAGATGTCGGGCTTTCATTACGTAGGCGAACCCCCCACGGCCGAGAATGGACTGTTCCTCCAGTCGTTCAAAAAGGATGATGGGAAACTTCTGGTCAACCGTGACGCTGGGGTATCTCCTCGCGCTGGAAAATACATCATCAGAAATGATCTAGATGTGCAGGAATATTCTACTTCATATTAGCTAGAAGGAGTGGCTTTGCATGGAACTGATTTGTTGTCAAATTGCCCTTGACTTGCCTTATATATCAAACAGACTTTGAATATTCTCATACCTGTTCTGCGGCCCATCTTTCTCTTGGCCACCAACTGAACCGACGGCTCCAGTTTCTTGGCCTCTACGGTCTGGGGTCTGAGGAAAAATGGTGTTTTACTTGACAACTTAATGAAATTCACATATTCCTTTTCTTGGTTAACACATTGTGGCTATATTAACGTAAATTATTGTCTTCATAGTGGTCATTTTGATATTTCCCCACAAGTAAAGACATCAAAGTTTACATCTTCCCATAAAGTATTTGTATCCAAGACAATCATGATGTCAAAACAGCTGAACAATTACTGAAACGGCACTAGTCTAAGTCAAAGTTCAATTGTAAAGGTCACCCCACCCTGGGTTCTGGTAAAAGCTGCTCCGCCAGCTGGTGAAAGTCCAGGTCTCTGAGGTGCTGCTCCAGGGCGGAAAGTGTGGCCGCCTCACCTGCCTTCTCTCTCCACTGTACCAGCGTCTGGTACACCTGGTCAGGGACGTCGTCTGGTACGGAAGCCTGATGAAACAAATTATTGCGGATTATCATATGATGATTTCATTCCAGTCAAAACCCAATACTAATACACCTGGCCATAAGTTGTGTCTGGAGCAGAAGCCTGACAAACCAACGTGTCGCTAACTAACATATGTAAATAAACTGAATCCAGTCCAATTCTTTTATTGTATTGAGATCCTATATCATTGAATTTGAGGGAGAAGAAAATACTTGAAGAAGATAAATGTCACGATTTCCTCAAAGACACATTTGTTGTATCGCCATTATGACTCAAGCATTGATTCTGATCTGTAAAGTTACATAAACAAAAATAATCTCACCTTGATGGCGTCCATCGCCCTGTTGCTGAGCCCCAGGCTCCGGGCGAGAGGCTTCCACTGGGTTTGGCTCATCCTCATGGACAGGCGGTTGAAGGCACGGAGAATTCTCTCATCTTAATTAAAGAACACATGTTTATTTCAGTGATTGTATATATGATATGATATGATATGATATGGTATGATATGATACAGTATAATATAATGTAAGGCAATACTCATGACGAACACATGTATTCTTATTTGCAATGGGAATTTAAATCTGAATGTTTAAGCATTCAGCAAAGAAATTATTAAAGTTCAAATCCGTTCAAATTGATGAACCAACAACATATAACAAAGTTGTAAGGCGTTCAAGTGTGTGAAATTGAAACCTAGAAAAAACTAACAACATACCGAAATTTCAGAAAATGGCTGCTAGTACGGTCTGCGCGTGCGTAGCAACAACGCTTATATGTGGCGGACGTTTAGAAAATTTAAGTATCAGGTATAGCAGTGCTATTTATTGTGTATGCTGATATAGCGCAAAAAAACAACAACATCGGTAGCCATTCTCTTCTTTGAATGTTATTCATAACTAACCTTTCCGTGCCTCCTGTTTCAGGAAGGCCATTATGGCGCCGGTCCCTTGTTCACACACATCCTGTGGAGGGTATGTCAGGGGGTTTCCTGACACATCCAAGTCCCTCAGCTTGTCTGCTCGGTGAAGGGCGGTTAGGAGCCTGGTGATGTTGTTGTTCCTTATGTCCAGTTTCGCCATGGCAGGTAGCTCACACAGGACTTCTGGGAACGTGTCGAACTTGTTGTTCGGGAGTTGGACCACCCTTAGGTTGTGCAGGTGACTCATGGTGCTCGGCAGGGTTCTGAGGAGGTTATATTCTAATGACAAGAGCCGCAGGTGTTGTAAGTTTCCCACCTCATCTGGGACCATGTCAAACTTGCGCCCGCCATTTTGTCCAGCGTACAGTTCCTCCAGTGTCTTCAGGTGCAGCACCTGTCTGGGGAACTCATCAAACTGACAGCCGGGGACACTGAGAGTCTTCAGCCTGGCGAGTCGTGTGACGTCATTGGGTAGACGTCTGATGGGGTTCATACCAACACTTAACACCTCAAGGTTAGGGAGCAAGCATACGCCTGAGGGTACCTCCGTCAGCTGATTACCATAAATGTACAGTTCTCTCACTTTCTGCAGCTTTTCCACACCAAGAGGGAAGGTGGAGAGATTATTGTTAAAGACACTTAACACCTCAAGGTTAGGGAGTGAGCACACGCCTGAGGGTACCTCCGTCAGCTGATTACCATAAATGTACAGTTCTCTCACTTTCTGCAGCTTTTCCACACCAAGAGGGAAGGTGGAGAGATTATTGTTACCGACACTTAACTCCTCAAGGTTAGGGAGCGAGCACACACCTGAGGGTACCTCCGTCAGCTGATTATCATTAATGTACAGTTTTCTCAGTTTCTGCAGCTTTTCCACACCAGGAGGGAAGGTGGAGAGCTTATTGTTACCGACACCTAACACCTCAAGGTTAGGGAGCGAGCACACACCTGAGGGTACCTCCGTCAGCTGATTATCATTAATGCCCAGTTCTCTCAGTTTCTGCAGCTTTTCCACACCAGGAGGTAAAGCGGAAAGCTTGTTGTTCCTCGCATCAAAGTTTACAAGTTTTACACAGGAAAACATTTTTGAAGGAAGTTTTGTTAACTTGTTATCCCTAACAAATAGCCATTCCAGCTTTTGTAAAGCTTCCAACCCGTCAGGCAACTCACTTAGATTATTGCTATAAACATATAACTCTTGCAAGTTTTGCAAGGAACCGATCGCCTGTGGCAAACTTGTCAGCATGTTGCCGTCAGCATCCAAACGGGAAAGTTTCTGCAGACGGCCGATTGCTTCCGGGATGCTGGTTAGTTTGTTGTTAGAGACATCTAGAAACTCCAGGTCAGTGATATCAAACACCTCCTCCGGGATGGACGTCAGACCCTGGTTACACAGGTCGAGTTGGAGGCGTCCGTTGACGGTCTGAGGCTGGAGGTTCAGGCCTGCCGCCATGTTGGATTTCCTACATAACGTACAAAGAAACTTTAGATATGATTCCACAAACACTCATATGGCTGATATAGAAGCACGAAGAAGGCACAAGCACACACACACACGCACACACACACAAATATATATGTAACCCCGTTATGTATATATATATGCATACACACACACTCACATACATACACACACACACACACACACACACACACACACACATACATACACGCGCGCGAACACAAACAAACCTACGGTGGTGATGAGATGCGTGTCGTATTGATATACAAGGACTGTAGAAAAACTAGCCTCTGGCCACACAGCCACGGTGCATAAAACGTGACCATGGTACATGCACGTACATTTCTATTGGTCAACATTTATCTGTATGCTGTTTTACAACTCATTCACGTTGACTATTTCAAGTCTGTAACCCATGACGAGGTTACTTGATTGTGCTGGTACTAAGATAACGCCGTTCTGGGAGGCGGACTCGGCCTTAGGCCAGCCGACTTGCGCACTTACCAAACTTTATTTACTGACAACACAATGTAGCCATAAAGGGAACGTTATCACACTTCTTGACCTTTGAACTCCTGTGGGAGGTGGCGCCAGGTACAATGTACATGACAAATATACTTACTCATTTCTTCTGGAGCATACTCTGGAGCAGTTTTGTTTACTCCGGAGCATTCTTTTTTACTCCGGAGCAACACATATAGCTACTCCAAAGCAATGATTCACTTCATATACATACAGATGGTATATTTTCGTACGTACATGACCCCCCAGTGGTTTTTACCTTATATGCTGCAATAGAAATAAAAGATACGATACGGTGCCAGTGCCTCCGCACGGTATTTAATGTTAATCTTTACTTTCTATACTTTCTTTTTATATGCAAATAAATGAAATAACAAATAAAACACCACACAAGGTTGTTACCCCATGTACGCTGCATGTTAGAGCCTTTTGAGGTTTTTAAGGTCGTTTGAGATCGTTTGAGGTGTTTAGGCAGACAAACAAGCTTAAGTAGGGTTTCACAGGCGAATCTGAACGGGTGCGACCATGCTTGGCAACGTACACAAAGCATACATTGTCCACGTGTTGTTAACTCTAGACTGCAATACAATGAAGTTACTCAGTTTACAGACTTAGGCAGGCCTACACAGACACGGCGGTGTAAGGTTACCCTGGGATTGTTCAGGTAGACACATAGTATCGCTGATATTGTAGTTGCAAAATGCATTTAAAGGTATTTCTTAATCCCCGTATAGCTGCCATTGTATGTCAGTGTCTTTCGCCAGGTATGACAAAGAATTAGGTCTGCAAACAGACACATGGATGAATTTGAAAAGCGTCTTTATCTAGTTTTGACCCAGACAGGTCATGTGTGGCACCGCCCACAAAGCACACGTCGTCTATTTGTAAGGCTGATAGCTCCAAACTACACGACAACTAAATAACGCTACATGTTGAGATGCAACGATACAAATTTACAGTGATTATAGTGTCAATATAGTACTAGAAATACCAGTCAAAACTCATAGTACTTATTGATAAGTTTTAACCCCGCTTAGCTTTCACTGACATACAGTTGTCAGGTATACTGTGTTTTTTTTATCAACAGCCGTGTGCGTCAAGCACACACTACTTACAACTGAAAATCTTAACCAGACCACTCATGCATGGTGACGCCCATAAACCATTTATGTATGTCATGTCATGTTGTTGACTCAAGACTGCAATACAATGGGGTTCCGCCACTCAGTTTACCGAGTTTGACTGACCTGTCGACATACGGCGGTGGAAGTTAGCCTCCTTCGCAGACTCTAGTTAGCGGGGATGGCTTTTTATGGGCGCTGATTTTCAATGTTGACTTAATAACTTCTCTAATACCGGGAAAGGGAGTTTGCCTAGAATTGTAGTTTGCTTTGGAAGGCATTTTCTGCCCCGTCGCTACGGGGCAAAACTCCCCTCCACGGCTAGGTGCAAGGTTACACTGTGATTGTTCTGTAAACATTGCAACACCGAAGATTTTTTGATCTACTTTGTGTTCATTAAACAGCGGTGTTTGTCAAGTGGAATGTTGTAGAAGCAGTAATTACACACGCTCAGGGAAACAGGCATGTCTTTTCTGGAGCAAGGCCCCCAAATCACAGGGCGTGACGGTGTACATCTACTGATTTTATTGTCCTCATAATTAGAGTTACTCTGGTTCCTACGTGAATGCTGGTACAAGGTTTATTACGATTCGGAGCAGCTCAGTGTGTTTCGTATTCATGTAGATGTCCTTAGCTAGCAGTGTTTTTTTGCGATATATCATTCTGTTCACAAGCTGGGTGAAACTAAGGAGTCGCCGTGTCTCATCGGAACGCTTTGACAAGTTGAACGTTTTCTTAAAAGAAATAAACACAATGTACCTTTGTACATTTTGTTAAAGTTGTGTCGGTATACAGCTTAATGTAGTTATGGGTTGAGCTGAGCTCTCAAAGTCATGGCAGAATACAAGAGGACTAGCCAGGAACTGCCTATATTTGTTATGATTATTGCTGTACCCAGTTTGAATGGATTTAGTACAGTTACGTAATGCGATAAGGAGCCTAATAGCCGTAGTGTTTCTCAAATTCGGTTGTCTGGGGTTCAATCGTGCTGCGATGGTGAGATTGGTGAGTATTATTTGTTACGTTACCTAAAAAATCCCCGCCGTCATGGGATGGCCTAAAATTCTAGTCTAAATATGGGTAATGTAGAGAGAGCAGGACCGTATATATGATAAAAACTGCCATCTGCACTACATAAGTACATAATTGTTTGCTATACTGTTCAGAAAGGAACGTGACATACCTGTATACTCTTGGTCGCGTTCGTCCTTAGTCTTGGTCGTGTTCGTCCTGACTTAAGCAGCTACATGTTACAAAGCGCCGCCGTTCAGTGGGTGGGTTGTTTATCCAAAATATCTACATAAAAGACAGGGTTATGCTAGGTGACCCCAAGGTCATCAGCCCCAGCAGGTACAAAGGATGTTTGTAATAGGATCATTTTCGTAACTTTCTGTACACCGGACTACCCGTTCTATATTTAGTGCGAACAGAAAGGCAAAATTACCGCATGTCCAAATATGAAGGGAAAAGGGACGCAGGTGAAACGATTTCCGGGTAAAGAATGTCGAGAAAATAGGTGTGTTGTTTTGGTCGGACTATCATGGCGGACAGGCATCAATGTCACACTTCGTGTTACCTGTGAGGCCCGGGTAACAATAGGGCATGTATAAAGCCTGGGGCTGTGTGGCATAACTGCAGTGTGTTTAGTCCAGAACCCAGAAGGCCTGGGTTCAAATCATGTCATGCTACCAATCTTGTGCCCTTGTGCTTTTGTACTTTCCACGAGTTTCTGAATAGTTTTTTTCATTCCACCTTGTTGTAAAAATGGGTACCTGACTTCGTTCGGGTTGTGTGTGTGTGTGTGTGTGTGTGTGTGTGTGTGTGTGTGTGTGCGTGTGTGTGTGTGTGTGTGTGTGTGTAAACATTATTTAGTTTTTTGAATGACAGGTAAAGATCTATTGGAAACGCCGTGATCTCCAAACTACACTACAACACATTTTTGTAGAAATAGGACATTACAGATTTATTTCTGTACTGAAGTGGTAAACATTATGTTATTCGGTGAAATTTATTAATAATGTTATTTGTTTCAAATCCACATAGCGTTCCAATTAAATGCAGTGTTTGCTGTTCACACGATTGAGTAGAATTGAAAAGTTTTTAACTAAAGCGTGTCCAGTCAGGCTTGACAACGCCAACAAGGTCCTTTGTCTAATAGTAGCGTTGTCAAATAGACCGCATACATGTACATGTATATAAAATACTGGCAATCAAGTCGCGGTTTACAGACTAGCGCTGGCCTGTTGCGAGAGTACAATGTTACACTGGGATCGTTAACATTGCAACATTGAAGATTCTATGTCCATTGCATAGCTGTGTTTGTGGAAGCTGTAATTGCACAAAACAAACAAAACAAAACAAGAGAAATTGAAAAGTTTTGAACCAGGCCAGTCACACCAGGTGACGCCCACAAAACACACTCTGTCTCTACGTGACGTCATCAGCCATTAACTACGAGAATGACGAGAAACCGACTTTACTCACAGTTTTCACGTTTGACTGTCAGAAGAGATGCGGTAATAGACGTTACTCTAGTCTGTCACTCTGACTGTGCCCTGACATCATTAAAAGCTACAACCAAACCTTAACGGAACTAATGGCATGTCCAACCCACACAGAGTTCATTGTTGAACGCATGCGCCTTACCCAAACGTACGCTGTGATGACGTAACGAAGGTGAAAGGTGAAGGAGAAGCTGGCTACCTGCTGAGAGTTTTTTTTCTTTACGTGTAATTTTTAGAAATTAGACAATAATAGACAGGTAACATTCCAAATGAGCTGGCTGGCAGAGAAGTGTGGTTTCCGACCCATCTCATATTGGTGGTATTATTCGGTGGTTATAACCAAGGACCAGGCGTTATGACACCATATACACCTCGGGGCGGGTCATTAACCCTTAAGTAATAAGCTTGAGATGAATGAGATGTGATCCTAACACTGACACAGTAGTGCGAGTTCTGCAGGCACGTTACACACACCGTGGCTATGGAACAGTCGTGTGGCTTTGCTCTTTGGTTGGCTAATCATCTGTTCACGGCATCAAAATACCAAACAATAAGCATCTAAGGTATACAGAAATATACAAAGCAACATATACCCCCCCCCATTTGCCTGATATAAGAGCTATCATTGTTTTATCCAATGGAAATGTTAACACAGTACAATTCCTTGCACAATAATACTACAATATAAATATACTTTTGGTACAAAATCCAGGACTCTAGTACATGATAGGGTATGGTATGTGGTTAGTTTCAACAGTCAAATTCTACCCAAGAATTAAGTACAGATTTCTTTAGAACGCAATCATTATGTGACATACCTGTATATCCTCGGTTGTGTTCGTCCTTTCTTAAGCAGCGTCCTGTGTCAGAATGCCAACTGCCAGCAGGTGTTTTGTTTATGGTACAAGGACCAGGACTATAATACTTAACACGTAGTCCGTTTTTGCAATAGTATTTTATCTACGCATTTTCATAAGTATGGACTTCTGAAAGAAATGTGACACACGGTACCTGTAAAGTCTTTGTTGTGTTCGTCTTGACCTAAGCTGAGTCTTTGAGTTAAAATTAACACCGACAGCCAGCAGGTGGGTTGTTTATCCAAATACCTGCATAGTAGACAGGTTAACGGTGTGTGACTTCAGGTCATCACCCCAGCAGGTACAAAAGATGTTGTAATAGGATCATTTTCGTAACTTTTCACACACTGGACTACCTGTCTATAG
>NW_023365789.1:210490-217182 GCF_000003815.2 Branchiostoma floridae
CAGATAGGTATCAATGTCCCAGTTCGTGTTACTGTGAGGGCCCGGGTAACAATAGGCCATGAATAAAGCCTGGGGTTGTGTGGCATAACTGCAGGGTGTTTACTCCAGAACCCAGAAGGCCTGGGTTCAAATCATGTCATGCTACCAATCTTGTGCCCTTGTGCTTTTGTACTTTCCACGAGTTTCTGAATAGTTTTTTTCATTCCACATTGTTGTAAAAATGGGTATCTGACTTCGTTCGGGTTGTGTGTGTGTGTGTGTGTGTGTGTGTGTGTGTGTGTGTGTGTGTGTAAACATTATTTAGTTTTTTGAATGACAGGTAAAGATCTATTGGCAACGCTGTGATCTCCAAACTATACACGACAACACATTTTTGTAGAAATAGGACATTACAGATTTACTTCTGTACTGAAGTGGTAAACATTATGTTATTCAGTGAAATTTATTATGTTATTTGTTTCAAATCTACATAGCGTTCCAATTAAATACAGTGTTTGCATTTCACACGCTTGAGTAGAATTGAAAAGTTTTCAACTAAAGCATGTCCAGTCAGCCGGTGCAATGGCCTAGTGGGTAGAGTGTTCGCCTTGTATTCGGAAGGTCGTGAGTTCGATCCCGGCCGAGTCATACCAAAGACTATAAAAATGGTACATGCTGCTTTCTCTGCTTAGCACTCAGCATTCGGGAAAGAGTACGGAAGTTGAACACACACCACTACCAGTGGACTAGCCCCCTGCTGTAGTGATTGCGTTGTGTGTGGCCCAGGGCTAATGAAACAGAGATGGGCACCGCCCTATGCGACAGTAATGGACACCGCCCTTGGAGCGGGAAGGGGGGGGGCGGTTTAACTAACTTCTAAATGTCCAGTCAGGCTTGACGACGCCAAGAAGGTCCTTTATCTAATAGTAGCGTTGTCAAATAGACCGCATACATGTACATGTATATAAAATGCTGGCAATCAAGTCGCGGTTTACAGACTAGCGCTGGCCTGTTGCGAGAGTACAATGTTACACTGGGATTATTAACATTGCAACACTAAAGATTCTATGTCCATTGCATAGCTGTGTTTGTGGAAGCTTGCACAAAACAAGAGAAATTGACAAGTTTTGAACCAGGCCAGTCACACCGGGTGACGCACACAAAGCACACTCTGTCGCTACGTGACGTCATCAACCATGGACTACGAGAATGACGAGAAACCGATTTTACTCACAGTTTTCACGCTTGGCTGTCGGAAGAGATGCGGCAGTAGAAGATACTCTGTCACTCTGCCTGTGCCCTGACATCATTCAAAGCTACAACCAAACTTTAACGGAGCTAATGGCCTGTCCAATTCATACATTGTCCATTGTTGAACGCATGCGCCTTACGTAGACATGAGGATGTAGAGTTGTCTCCAGGCCCGTCTTAACGCAACATTAAGGTGTCGATAACCCCGTGGCCTCGTAGAGTCTGCTAACAAGGCTAGTTTCTGACCTACTCGTCAGTACATGTAAAAGGGGTAAAGGTGGGTTCCACTTGCGTATGAGGTCCGTGTGGAGGTCTTGGCCTCTACCAGGCTTCAGAGAAAGTGAAAAGTGACAGTGATCTCGAACCAGTTTTAGCTCACTGAAGAGCTAGTCTTCCACTGGTCCTAAAAGAGAAAACAGATACTATGTACAGTATTTACAGGTTCATTGGGCTGGGGAAATTCCCCTAGTTCTTTACGACAAGCACATTGAACAGTGGACCGAGGCTTAACCTCCCGTCCTAAGGACTGCAACCCTTTCCGGTAGCATGTCGGGTGAGCGACACAGCCGGGATCGAACTCACGGCTTCTAGTTCCAGAGGCAAGGCCGCTAACCACTGGACCACGCACGCTACACGCCGAGGTGTATGGTTTATTTGCGACCCATCTAACTCGTTTGTCATGTTGTCTGTCTATATTTGTCCCATTTCTACTACTTTTCCAGCGACCTTGTAGCCAGATAGAGGCAAAGACTCCCATACGGACCTCATACGCAAGTGTGAACCCACCTTAAAATCTGCGTGAGTTGAGCAGACCTATCAGAGCTGGCTTTACGTAACTTAAACAAAACTGGTGTGTTACGCCTTGAGGCAGTTTACTTGTTATATCGTTATTACTCGTAATTACGAAGTCTGCCTGTTTTAAGTTCATCTTAGAGATTTGAATACTTGGCCATAAAATGCACTCACCATTTGACGTTTTGAACCAGTTTTATTTCACCGCACGACAAGAGTAAGAAACAAAATGCCTATAACCACTAAGAAAAAATAGACCTATTTATGCTGTAG
The DNA here is from genome assembly GCF_000003815.2 of Branchiostoma floridae. Lineage (NCBI taxonomy): Eukaryota > Metazoa > Chordata > Leptocardii > Amphioxiformes > Branchiostomatidae > Branchiostoma > Branchiostoma floridae. The sequence goes on from NW_023365789.1 coordinate 212,786, forward strand.
ATAGTACATCATTGTGTCATGATGTCGTTTAGCGAATCACAAAGGTGTTGCATTATTTTACTGCCATCAAAGCACTACTGACTATGTATATCATCGGTAATACAAAACCAACTTAAACTGTTTGCAGCATGTATATTTCTAATACATCATATCGATTCCAAAACATGAAAAACAACTACTGTTCATGTTGCATGATGTACGTGTACCTATCTCTCGAATTGTTCAAATGCAAATATGATACCTGCAGAATACTAACTGCAAGCAATACTAAACTTACACCATCCGTAGAACAGTGTAATTTTGCAGAATACTTATTACAATAAATACTTAAATTCAACACCACACCCTTACCTATTTCATTGATTAAAAGACGATACAAAACATCCATCTAACACTTGAGTAACAATGCAGCAAGATATTTTCACCAGGATATTGGTTGGAATCCCACTTACATTTTGTAAATGATTAAGCTTGCATTTCTACTTAACTCTCAATTAACCCATTGAGATATGGAAGGCGAGTTAGAGGTAAAGTTCTTTTGACACCAAAAACTTTTTTGCCAGTTTCCGTCATGTAAATCAAGGTACAGGTTTCCGAAACGTTATGTCAAAACAACTTGACCATCTTTCAACTTGACTTACCAAATTGGTCAGGCTAATGATGCAAGTAAGTAATGAAGCAATTGTATTAGTATGTAAAATGTTACTTCTCAAACTGCTTTTCTCTACTCTCTCGTGTCAGACTTTCCTTCACAAGTTGAGGAGTTACAATCTTGGCTATGTTATTCAAATACCCGCTGCCTTAACTTCTACAAGACACCTTGGTACATCAAATGTTCTATAGATGAACATCGCTTGCCCCACATCGCTCTCTATGCAGTACGTATGGGACTAAATGGTATAATGATATGATTAAGAAAGTTAGATGAGAGTAAAATGTTAGTTACTAGCAAGTCACAATAAACTACAAATAATATTTCCACGCCAAAACCACTAGACCTATTTTACAAACCACAATCATATGTCGAGGAAGATGCAAATAATGTTTCAGTGTCAATGTCAAATTATCAACACAACGTTACACGTTCATATTGTGATTGATTACAGCCTATGAGCTCATGTCTAATCGCGGGAACAAAAAGGCCAAAAGGCAGGTCAAGTATTTAACTGCTATAAAGCTGAATTATCATTATTCTAAGTTGTCATATCGTGTTAAACTATTCGCAGATAAATTTGACGTCTTTAGATAATTATATACCACAAAACTAGATCTCAATTATACCAAACTAGCATATATTAACTATTGAACAGGCATAAGAATAGCTCTAAATTAAATTCATTTACAGTAGCAGAGACGTCTTCATACTACGTCAGTTGATAAGTTCCTGTGATTAGTAGGACATTTGAATGTTTAATCAGAATGATCACCAAGCTGCGGTTTTAAAACAACAGCTTGGTGATGATTCTGATCAAACATTAGCTAAACATCAAATAAAGATCCCAACAATAGTAGTGAACAAATGTGCTCATCTGTTCACTACTCTCATTGGGATCGTCACTTGACTTGATACATTACAGTTAAACTGTCCTCCAACTCAAGAATTTGCACTCAGTCAGTCTTCGTCAGCTCTCTGACCCGATTGCTCTGGACTTCCGACAACCTTTGACTCATTGCTGACGTCAAGTGTCCAGATGGATTAGGTCAGACAGCTGATGATTCTGTCGAAATTTATGATAAAGACATCTAATCTTCTCCATAACCATACTTATACTTACATGGCTTTACATAATGCTCAATTACTGTTCCAGAAGCAGAGAGGACGCCACGATTGACACGTTCTCGTACATGACAGTTGTCTGCACTGTTACTTCTTGCTAGCTGCGGCCTGTAATGAAAATAGAAATCTCAACTGCAAACTATTAATGTACAAAGAGCCACGGGAAAAGTCGGAGTCACAGAAAAGGAGTAAACGGTTTTCTTTTAACCCACCAGTCCGACTTAATTGTTGTCGAGGTTACCGCTTTGTTAATCTGCAAGGTTGTTTTATTCTATATTTCTACAAATCAACATTACTGCCTCAGAGTTGCAATCCGCAACTGATTGACTTTTATCATTAGAGTTATCAATGCAAATTGCATTACTTTACTGTTTATACATGCAACACTCTTAATCTACCGTACGTTTTCACTCAACAAATTTCTCGTCAGACAGAAGGTACTGGCACTTAGAGGGGTCAGGAAAATGTTCCCTTGTGCTGCTGACCCCGTATATATACGGGATGCACATATATGATGTCTGTATGTGGGTCCAGTAGCTTTATGGGTTTGGGGCATTTCTCACTTAAACGTGGCATACCGCATGTTTTACTGATCTGATTAATTATCAGCTTAGTGGGGTTAAATATGCAAACAAAATCTTCAGTAGGACAATGGATACAATTAAATGAGTGTGATACCTTCATCTTCTCCACAGTGATGATTGCCTGTCGAACCTCCTCCCGGCTGAACCTGTCCTGCACATGGCGGAGTCGGTCAGCACAGTCTGGGGAGAAGACAGGAACAAACTTTACCGGCTGTCAGTTAATTGATATTGTTATCAGGTAACATATTATGTTGTCATGCAGGTAATAGATTATGTTTATAGTCTTTTTGTATTTCACTTGTGAGTAATAACGTAACTGCTGGTGACCGGAGAAGAAGGCTACATTTATAGGGGGCCTCTTAATTTTCTATTAGTTTGAATTGGTGTTCTTGTAATTTCATGTTTCAAATACAGCCCAAGCTTAAACGTTGTTTTATGAAGGCTCCATATTTAGAGCATGTTTTTTGACTGATCAAAAATACCTTATACACGCGCGGCTGACAGTTAAGTTAGTTGTTAATTGTATCAAGTTCTACGACTCGATTTAGCCATCCTTAACAACGAGGAACAAAGGGACAGTTTTTTAATTACTTGCTTTGGTCAGTATAGATATACATGTAGAGGTATTAGGCCATTGTATAAGTATATATGTATATATATAGTATTCTTACCGTCGAATGTCGGCCTGTCCTCCGGGTTTTGACTCCAACATGTCTGCATCAGCTGACTCACTGACGTCACGTCCTCCCGGTCGGTGGGGATCAGGGTCAGGTCAGGTCGTTGACCCATGGTGACCGCCATGGAGATCAGGGCCGAGTTGGCAGCAACTGGTAACAAAGGTAGAAAAAATCGTATCTTTATCAGGAGTTCGACGACCAATTACCAAACGCAACGGTAAATACACCCTTTAGTAATAAGTCCCGAAGGATGCAGGTCTACACCAAGGCTTGTAGTAGATTAAGTAGTATAACATCATGAACTCAACTCACGTGCATAAGGCTGCCTTCTAGTGACAATCTCCCACAGCAGCACCCCAAAGCTGAAACCAATAGAAATGCACATTGGAGCGGCAAGATGTTATGATGATTATTATTACATAGGGACTTCTGAATGCGATGAAAAACAGACTGTTCTGGAAGTCAGACTTTACTTGCTGCACCTCAAAATAGAGGATAAATGATGATGATGATGATGATTTTGTAGGTTTGTGGAATAAGCAGAACATGCTAAATTACGCTTCATCTGATAGAAAAATCGGCCAAGTTATTTGGAATACCCTTAAATGTTGCATTTTGAGAAAATACAATATAACTGGATAAAAAAGTTTTCCTATAAGTAATCTTAGGGAATATTGAAAACACTATCGGTAACAGCCTACTTATTACCTGTAGACATCAAACTTGGTGTTGGGAGCCAGGTTGATGTTCGAATGGAACTCCGGCGGCGCATGCGTGATGGTGCTTCCTTCCGGACTGGTTTGAGTGACGACACGAGATTCGGCTTTCCACTTGGACAGCCCAAAATCTGAAATCTGATAAGAGGAGAGACAAATTAAGTCCAAATCGTCAACAGTGTTATTACCTAAAATTCGAAATTCAGAACTCCATTGTGGAGGGCTCGCTTTGCCCAGAGCTCGCAAGTTCAACTCCCACTGCGGCTGTGTCATACCAAGGATTCTAAAAAATGCAATCTGCACTTGAGAATAAGGGTTAAGCACACATCGCAACTAGCGGGTTAGTCAGCTTTATCATTACCTTCACATGGAAGTCCCCATCCAGTAGCACGTTCTCTGCCTTCAGATCACAGTGGAGAATCTGTGGGTTCTGGCAGTGCAGGAAAGTCATCCCCAGGGAGATCTCGTGTGCCATTCTCAACCTCAGGGCCCAGGGCACGTCTACATCCCGCAGCAGCCCGGCCAGAGAGCCGTTCTCCATGTAGGGCATCACGATGGCGAAGTTTGGGTCCAGACAGACCCCCAGCAGACTGATGACGTGGTCTGATCGGCTTCCCAGGTTCAGTTCCTCGCCTCGGAGACA
>NW_023365789.1:217282-222121 GCF_000003815.2 Branchiostoma floridae
AAAAAAAACTGTTGTCGCTTGGGGATGAATTGAGCCGGTACCAGCTTCTTTCCAAAGCTTCTTTCACTGTTTAACGCCAAAAGAAAACACAAGAAACTCTGACCTTCCTTCAATTTTGCGAGTGAACAGACATTTGACAGCCACGTCTTGTCGCCAGTCCAGGTGTCGGGCTTTCGTCACGAAGGCGAACCCCCCACGGCCGAGAATGGACTGTTCCTCCAGGCGTTCAGACTCCACAATAGGGAACCTGCGGTCAATCGTCACGCTGGGGTATCTGTCGGAAAATATTATTGCACATGTATGGAAGTTAGCATCAGAAAAACATTTTTGTTCAAGTGCTTGACCGACGTGTTCTCATACATGTAGACGTCTGAAAATAAAGACATAACGTATCACTGCCATGACAATGTGTACTGTCAGAGAAAGAAACTATATAGTGAAGATAGCTACCATTATTAACCAAAGCAACGTACAGGGTTCTTTGAATGACTTAGTCTGTCAGTGAAAAGGTGTAAGTTGATTTGGAAATAGGTGGTAATCCGTTGCTCAACAACCAAAGACAGTTTGTATGAAATTCTCTATAATAGAGGGATATAAAGTGCAAGCCAGCCATACTCACCTACTACTGTATGTGATTGACTACAGATATGTCTACTGGAGCCTGTGAAGTGCAAGCCAGCCATACGTACTCACTACTGTATGTGACTGACTACAGAAGAGCCTACTGGCCCCTGTGAAGTGCAAACCAACCGTACTCACCTCCTCTGCACCTCACCCGGAAGCTGGCCTCCAACGGCTCCGCTTTCTTCTGACTCATGTCTTCTGCGAGTCGGGCTCTCATAGGCAACAAAAGCTCTTTTATATTGGCAGCTATTCTTTCATTCATTCAACTTTGTCATTTCTAAAAGAGTTTAGAACAATAAACTATCAATCATTTTCTTTCAATGCGTTTGAATACAGTCGCTACAATACTGCCGATAATGACGACAGACATGTTTGGATAAAGTACATGAGACAATGATTCAATACTGATAATAATCTGACCACAACCGTCCTGGTGATCTGGTCTGCCAGCTGGTGCAGGTCCAGGTCCCTCAGACACTGCTCCAGTACAGCCAGGCTGGCAGCAGGACCGGCTCGCTCTCTCCATTTTACCAGCGTCTCGTACATCGGCTCGTCTGGACAGTCGGTCTTTATAAACACATATCATAACGAAGCAGTTTGAGGTATGTAGCGGAAATCCGTGATCAACGAAACAGGCGACTAGCAGATACTTACGAGATTGCTTTATCAACTCGTAGGGGGAAGTGTCTTATCTACTTATAAGCAAATTAGAATAGTTGAAAGTAATGGTCCACCAACTTGTTCAAATCATAATCATACCTCGACGTCTTTAACCTCCTGATTGTTGAAGCCTAGTTGCCGAGCGATGTGTTTCCATTCGACGGATTGTTTGACTTTCAGTGCCAGACGACTGAACGCTAGATTCAGGTCTTTATCTGCCAGATTAGAGACACTGTGGTTAATAATGTAGGTAGGTGTTCCTTCGGTGTCAGAAAACGTAACGCCACTTACTACATTTAGCTGCAATTTATCTGGAGATTATCACCGCTGTATAATGTAACAGTTTCCAAGTCCCAAGTCAATAACAAGATGCCAGTACAATTACTTTAGGGGAAATCACTAACTAGATTAACTGAGAATTTCAACGACGTATTGTAATACGCTTTGTGATATCAAAGTTTAGAAATAGATTCTACTTACAGTTGCAATAATCTAGCAGTTACTACGGTCACATTACAAAGGTAATTTACTGAGCAAACTGTACATGACGAGGGTTTGCCATTAGCTCGCCCACTTTAGACTACATGGTGCCGTCATTACCTTGTGCGGTGTCGCCTCCAGTCAGTTTTAACGTTGGCGGTTGTTTCCGCGCCACAGCAGCCCGTGCTTTAGTACCTGCCTGGGGTGGTAGTGGTGCCGCGCCTTTGGACATTAGATGACTTATGATTACTGGATATGTACCAATGATATAAACTTGACAACGCTATACATTCTCTGCCTTTAGCATTATATACAGGTGCTGCACATTTGGACAATACATGACGTATAATTATCTCATACATACCATATTTCATAATGTAAACTCGACAACTTTAAACATTCTCTGTTCTAAGTATTATATTTTGGTCATTAGATATGTATAAAAATGTCTAATCACCTTTACTTGTGTCCATTCTCTCTACAGTCTGGTCCCTTTGTTGGCTGACTTGTTTCTGCATCCGGGCACTTTTCTCCCTTCTCTCCCGTAACTTCCTCTCCAGTTCGGTCTCTGCAGCGGGCTCCATGATGTCAGATTTACCTGCAGCCATTTTTGAGTTTTGCTTTGCCTTGATTCGTGTAGCGGTTCCTAGAAACAGACGACATTATAAACATTTAAACAGATGACGAGGCACAGTTCAAAGAAAACTAGAGAAAATAAATACCTGTCATTTTTGGACATTCAAGATCTGTTCTGATTATTACAGCAGGCCTTTGATAACTGTCGGCAAACGTGTAGCTGTTCTCCTGTGAGGTAAGATGATACGTTATCACTCAACGACTATTCAGGACATAAATAGAAATTTAGTTACCGACCCTTAACAGGTGCGACTTGTACAGGTATGACTTGTACAGGTGCGACGTGGACTTCCTCAGTTCCTCTACCTGCTGCCGAGCCCTTCACCTCCTCCTGTCCAGCTTGTTTTGCTCCTTCTGTAGCAAACCATTTACATGACAAATCAACATCACATAACAAGGATATAACTAAAACAATAAGTGGCAGCATGCTCGAAATTCCAACAAGAAAAAACTAGCAGAAGGCTGTCAGTGCAGTCTTCTTAGCAACAACGTACATGAAGGGTAAATGCCGTACACATTTTGAAATAAAAGTATCAGATGTAGCAAAAACAATTCATTTTGTGTGTGTAGATGTAGATGTAGATTTAGAGTAAAAATAGAAAACATCAGCAACCTTTCTCTTTCCACCCTAATTGCTTGAATTTACTTTAGTAGTTGTAACCAACGTTTTCCTGTATCATGATATAATCAAGCATGTCTCACCTTTCTCAGCCTCCTGTTTCAGGAAGGCCATGATGGCGCCGGTCCCTGGTTCACACACTTCCTGTGGAGGGTATGTCAGGGGGTTTTCAGACACATCCAAGTCCTTCAGCTTGTCTGCTCGGTTAAGGGGCGGTTGGGAGCCTTGTGATGTTGTTGTACCTTATGTCCAGTTTCTCCATGGCAGGTACTTCACACAAGACTTCTGGGAACGTGTCGAACTTGTTGTTCCAGAGGTAAACCTCCCGTAGGTTGTTCAGGTGACTCATGGTGCTCGGTAGGGTTCTGAGGAGGTTATTTTCCAATGCCAAGAGACACAGGTGTTGTAAGTTTCCCACTTCATCTGGCACAACGTCAAACTTCCGCCCGCACTCTTGTCCAGCATACAGTTCCTCCAGTGTCTTCAGCTGCAGCACCTGTCTGGGGAACTCATCAAACTGACAGCTGGGCACACTGAGAGTCTTCAGCCTGGTGAGTCGTGTGACGTCATCGGGGAGACGTCTGATGGGGTTTGGGCCGACACCTAACACCTCAAGGTTAGGGAGCGAGCACACCCCTGAGGGAACCTCCGTCAGCTGATTATCATCTATGTACAGTCCTCTCAGTTTCTGCAGCTTTTCCACCCCAGGAGGGAAGGTGGAGAGTTTATTATTACCGACATGTAACACCTCAAGGTTAGGGAGCGAGCACACACCTGATGGCACCTCCGTCAGCTGATTACCATTTATGTACAGTTTTGTCAGTTTCTGCAGCTTTTCCACACCGGGAGGGAAGGTGAAAAGCTTGTTGTTGCTCGCATCAAAGTTTACAAGTTTTACACAGGAAAACAGTTTTGAAGGAAGTTTTGTTAACTTGTTATCCCTAACAAAGAGCCATTCCAGCTTTTGTAAAGCTTCCAACCCGTCAGGCAACTCACTTAGATTATTGCTATAAACGTATAACTCTTGCAAGTTTTGCAAGGAACCGATCGCCTGTGGCAAACTTGTCAGCATGTTGCCGTCAGCGTTCAAACGGTAAAGTTTCTGCAGACGGCCGATTGCTTCCGGGATGCTGGTTAGTTTGTTGTTAGACACATTTAGAAACTCCAGGTCAGTGATATCAAACACCTCCTCCGGGATGGACGTCAGACCCTGGTTACTCAGGTCAAGTTTCAGGCGACCGTTGACGGTCTGAGGCTGGAGGTTCAGGCCTGCCGCCATGATGGTTGTTTACTACATAACGTACAAAGAAACTGTAGATATTATTCCCGCAAACGCGCATAGCACAATATGCCATCACGAAAGAGGCAAACACACACACAGAAAGACAGACTGACAACACGCAAAGACACACAGATACACACAGACACATAATTCCACAAACACACACGTGCACATGTACACATACACACACACAAACACACACACACGAACATACATCCACACGCACACATGCACACACACAGAGACACGCACGCACGCACGCACGCACACACACAAACACGCACGCACACATACATGTACACAGACACGCACACACACGCTCGCGCACACACACACACACATACACATATACACGCACACATACATGTACACAGACGCGCGCGCACACACACACACACACACATACACAAAAATAAACTTTTCATCAGAAGCACCGTATGGCTGGCCACACAGCCACATTGGATAAAACATGGGCATGATGAAGTTACATACATGAACTTTGCTTTTTGGTCATATCACAGTACATTTTTTGTACCTA
>NW_023365789.1:222221-232490 GCF_000003815.2 Branchiostoma floridae
TCTTCACTTGACCTTTGAACTCCAGTGGGAGGTGGCGCCAGGTACAATGTACAAACATGCCTGCGCTGCTAAAAGCTGTAAACATGGTCAACTTGGGGTTTTAGATTTGAATTTTCTCATTCGTAATTCCATAGCTAATAATTAGAAACCGTTTAATTGATGAGAAGATAACAATACGATGGTCTAATGCGGTGAAGCTATAGTTATCATTACTGAGTAGATGACTGAAATGTGATCCTAACACTGACACAGTAGTGACCCCGACACTAGCCTCGAGATCCGCAGGCACGTGGCACACACCGTGACTGTGGAGCAACCACGTGACTTTGCTGTTTGGTTAAATAATCGTCCGTTCATTGCATCGGAATACCAAACAAAGTAATACATTTTACAGTAGCATCGATGATCTAATCCGTTTGATATGACAAATGTGACAAATGTAAAATATGTTAGAGCATAGCTATTGTTAGGGAAAGTTCGGAAAAACTTTCCTAATGGAATTCTAATTTTAAACAAAGCTAAAAGAAGGCTCATTTTTCTTCTTTGTTATTTCAATTGTTCAGGATCAAAGCATGGGGTTGTAGCTGATCAGGGCCCTACCATAAGCCCATATGATCATAATATTTATTTGATGATTAAAAAGAGCTTGTAAACCCAGGAGGAGGGGACCCAGTACGGTGAGGAAACGATCGTTCGAGGTGGAGGATTTTACCCATATTCTCCAAGCAGAGGTTGGGTCACGGGGATAGCAATGGCCGGGATTTTACCGGCTCGCTGTCCTCAAAATCCCAGCCACTACTACCTCCGCGACCCAACGTCTGCTTGGAGAATACCGTATCCATATTTGTTCTTTAAACGCCAGTGAGAGGTGGCACCAGGTACAATGTACAAAGATAACGGCCCTACCCTGCCAAAATGGCACACACGTCACACTAGGGGTTTTAGACGTGACTTGTTCAACGTTGATGTTAGTTAGTAATGACGAGCTTTTTGATAATACGTAACATCAAGACTTGAGGACTGAATGCGGTAAAACGTAAATTTGTATTCCCAATGACAAGTCGCATCTTATGGCATGTTCGTTACAAACACTGATACTTGAATCCCCCAATACTAGCCTCCGGCCACTCAGTCACGTTGCGTACAACGTGACTATGGGATCGTCACGGAACTTTTAATTTGTTTACGTTAATCTTTTCCTGTATCAGAACAGATTTATTACAATATTCAACACAGATCTGTTTTCGATTATCCTAATCAGTCTAGGGCAAAAGCTTTGTCCACCACTAACTTGCACATCGGAATAGTTGGTTTCCCAGATGATAATTGTCAAAAACACGAAAACATGCATGTAACATAATTTTCTGTTTGTTTGTTTGTTTGTTTGTTTAAGCCTTTCATGAATTAAGATAATTATGAATTAAGTATTCAACCATTCTGTATAAAAGTGTAGAGTTTGCACAGAAAACTTAACCTCAATTTCTAGGTCTATTTCTAAGGTGAGTTACTCAAACTTACACCAAAACAAGGTAACGATTACTCACTGTTTTAACACTTGGGTGGTGCAAATTAGGGTGGAACCTTGTTCTTGGGTTGTTCTTCCCCTCTCAGTAACTTTACACACTGTTCTCTCCACGTAGACGTGTTTGCCCAGCGCATGCGCCTTGCCCTAAAAGTAGAATTTCCCCTCATGTCACGTGAGGTATGAGAGCGTGGGTAGGCAGCCTTTCTGCCTTTTGCGCGATGATTCAACTTAACTTTTTAACACCTGCCGGAGTGAAACATATGACCTTGTTTGACCACAAAAGGAGAAATATAACCATTGTAGTGATGATTGATGGATATTTCTTCTCTGAACCGATCAAAAACAAACATATAGATGGATATCAGCTCACCTGTTGTCCTTACGTGTCACTGCTGACCTCTGAACCCTAGGAGGGTGTTTACCACGTACGGTGTGGACTTAACGAACGTGTGAGGTGGTAAGGTGAAGATTGGGCCATTGTGCATTTGATGCAGGGGGGGTCGCAGTATTTTTTGATAATTTTGCAGCACAAGGGATGAAGTATCGGCACCTGGCAGGAAAACTTTAATAGTTACTTGACAATTTACTTGGTAGGTTGTTTTTATTTTTTATTCATTAGAACACCGAATACGACGATTATATGTTTAGAGGGCCCATCATATATCTCTATAACGCTATCAATGACTTTAGCCTAAATAGTGTCTGATCTTACAAATCCTATGAACTCCGAGAGGATGTGGACTTTACGAGCATGTGATGTGAGCAAGAAAAAAAGTTCACTTTACGTTTGATGGGAGGAGGATCAACAATTATTCATTTTTTAACAAGAGAGATGCGGTATCGGTACCTGGCGAAAAAGTACGTAGCTATTTGGATAATGGTTTGTCGATATCTAACAGTTACTTGACAAAGAAGGACAGATGTAGTTTGGTAGGGGCAAGACAAATAGTAGTAAGACAAATAAACAGAATTTTTCCAACTGTTCTTCTCGTCAAAACTTTGTCAGCGGTTAATTAGGCAGCTTGTCGTCCGCAAAAATCAATAAATTCCTAAAATAGAGTCACCTGTTTTGCCCACGTGTCTATACCCACCTTATGAACTCCACAGCGGTGTTTACCAGGTACGGTGTTGACTCAGGTAAATATTGAGGTGACCTTACGGCCGTACGTGAGGTTAACATCTTATGCTTGTTGGAGGCATGTAATTTTGCAACATTTCAACAGTTTTGTTGCTACAAACGGAATGTTAGTTATTTCTAAGAAATGTTAACCTTTTGAATTGCTTTTAGATATAATAAATGACACTATGAACAAAAATACCATATTAGATAGTAAAGTAGTGTATTAGTTCACCCTTCGTGCCCATACAACTGCACTTCTTGTCAGCCATTTGCCACCGGTTAGTTTGTCAGCCACACAGTTTTACGTCCTTTACAGCCAGAAAAATCAATAAATGCCTTCTAATTATCGTCACTATGTGCCCGTATTGACCTTATGAACTCCTTATATTAATGGTGTTTACCAGGTGCGGTGTTGACTCAGGTAAATATTGAGAAGACCTTACGGCCGAGCGTGAGGTTAGCAACTTAAACAAGCGGCACATTCCATGTCTCGGGGGAGGAGTGCTTGGGCCGATAAGAGCTTCGTGTATCGGGCCAAGTTTATAACGTAGGAGAATCTTTGTTGAGAAATTGAAGCAAATGTCATGTGAAGCAAATAATTGTGCTTGTGCAGAGGTATAGATAAGAGCTCTGTGTGTCGTGCAATGAGATACAACAATCCTCATCTCGGAAATAAATAGTTCCTGTTGTAATTTTGATGGCAGTTCTCGCTCACCAACCCTGCAGTACCGACGCTTCTCGTTAGGATGACGAACTGCCGAGCACACCGCAGGTTGCGGGCAGAGGTCAACTCACTGTTGAGTTTTCCGTACTGATCCATTTACTTATTGGCTCGCTGTTGAGTTCTCCTTACTGACCCATGTACTTATCGGCTCACTGTTGAGTTCTCCTTACTGACCCATGTACTTATCGGCTCACTGTTGAGTTCTCCTTACTGACCCATGTACTTATCGGCTCACTGTTGAGTTCTCCTTACTGACCCATGTACTTATCGGCTAACTGTTGAGTTCTCCGAACTGACCCATGTACTTATCGGCTCACTGTTGAGTTCTCCTTACTGACCCATGTACTTATCGGCTCACTGTTGAGTTCTCCTTACTGACCCATGTACTTATCGGCTAACTGTTGAGTTCTCCGAACTGACCCATGTACTTATCGGCTCACTGTTGAGTTCTCCATACTGACCCATGTACTTATCGGCTCACTGTTGAGTTCTCCTTACGCCAGGTACGCTGTGTCCGACTGGGGTATTTCAGTCTGATACGAACAGCTCTGAACATTATCTACAAGTAGCCTGACATTCCAGTTATTCTTCCTGGGTCTATACAATGTCATGCAATGCATTTGAACATCACTAAACGGAAAAGTCGACGTAACAGAAAAAGCATGTTCCGTAAGATATGAAAGTTACATACATAACTTGAATACAGAAACGATAGAAATCAAAGTTCATTCAATGGACACACGCGTTCGTACAGCTTCTGTTTTGTTCATGAAAGGCAGCACATTTGTTATACCAGGAACATCATAATATAAAACTGAAAGACTGACATAGCCTGATAAGAAGTTTGTTTCTAACCTTCTCGTAAAGCAGTAGATGTAAGGGGGTTAGTAGAACAGACCTATCACTACCACAGCTGGTCTCACAAATCGTGTACAAAACTGCTGTGTCACGTCTTGAGGCGGTTGACTGGTTATGACATACTGGCAAAGTTTACCTGTTTCAGTTGTAGCATCGAGCCTCACAGTGAAGGGTTACATACTTGGTCATACATACCGTTTTTACACAATTTTATTTCACTGCATCACAAGATTGAGAAGCAAAATATGTGTAAATATTTCTCAAAAGCACATTACTGTAAGTACCATTAGACGTGTATCAAGTAGCAAAGACTTAACATATTGCAAAAGTTAATAATTGTTACGATTTTAAGTAGTTAAGTTGGGATATGGTACAAATGATCTCAATTTGTTTCTTCAAACGTTTCTTTTTATTTGTGACTAGAAAATCATCTTAAGATTTTGCACCAGCCTTGCGATTTGTCTATCAAGGAATCTAGACGATAAAAACACATTCCCCATATAATATAATAGCGATATTGTCTTATTACTACACCAGCCCCCCAAAAACATTGATTGTAAAAAAAAGATGAAACCTCTGTTGCATTAACCATTTTTGCTCAGGAAAGCTATTACATCTTCAACCATTTAAGCATAATAACCAACTTTGATTTTATTACCTGATTCCAGGAATTTCAGACCCTGAACTATGCTGGTGCAATACCAATGTTGAATGAACAGAAAATAGATTGCTGGAAATGTTCAATTCGTTAAAGACTTTTTAACTTTAAACCAGTGTTGCCTTTTGGCCTGTCCTGGATCTTGATGCATTAGAAACTTCCTGTGTCCTTTGAACTACTCTGTGTGGCTGTATCAGCATTTTTCTCTGTAGATGTCTCCTGCTTGTTCCTTAGTCTACACTAAAACCTGACAAATCTGGTGTCGTTAAACGTCTCCTATCCATATATCAAGGTTTTGAATCAGTTCTTGCGAGCCTGTGAACAAGAGCAACAAACATGTCATCAGCATAGAAGATAGAATTCAACGTAACATTTCCATATAGAATGACATTGTGTGACAGACTTACATGCAGTTTAAATGGACAGATGGTATATATTTTACCAATCGGGTGCCTGGTATCCAGCCTGTTCTAGCTTCAGTTCACTCCTCTGTTTGCTTCCCTTGTCGGATTTGATGAGGGCTAATGTTTTAGCGGCTTGGATCTGGCCATTGGCGACCGGCTGACATGTTCTTTAGGCCACATATACAGCAAGTGAATCTTTATTAGCCCCGATTACACACAACCGATAATGGCCTTCCTACCGTCCCCCAACAATGGTGCGAGCGTTTCTGGAGATACTATGTAGGTCGGCTGGTGTTCGGCGCGGCCGACTGATATGCGGATGCGCCAGCCGAAGTTTTAAAAAAATTCAAAACACTCAGCTGTGAATCGGAGGTCTTGAATGGATTGGCTCCCATGGGTTGGGGGTAAGTTGCCAGTAATATGAAGTGTTTTGTCAAACTGCTCCTGACGTAAATGTACCACCAACCATGGCTATGTGTAACCGGGGGCTCTGTGGATGTAATGGTGGTTCATTCGTGTGTGTGAACACCGGGCCATAGAAATTGTTGAGATGAATTGTTTGGTAAACTTTCAAAATTGGTCTGGCATCCACCATTTTCGTAGCCTGGGTACCATACGGGTAGTAGTTCGCTCCTATGTTCGCTTCTGCAGAGAAGCGACTGTATATAGTGCATAATAAATGTCAGAGCCAGAAGCGACTGTATAGTATGTAAATAACGTCAGAGCGAGTATACTTTCCGGATGGTACCAAGGCTACCCTTTCCTAGTTTCGCATCGCTCCTGCGATTTCTTCCATAGCCAGATATCCAGCAGGCAAGTGAGCTGAGCTTAATTGAATATGGTGGACGTCAAGAGGCTACTTATCTTTGTTGTTATATACCTTCATCACGTCAATGATGGCCTGTAGAATGTCCTCTTTACTGGACCTGCTGGTCACGGCAAGGAGACGGTCTGCACACGCTGGAGATCAAAGGCATGAAATGTTTACACTCCCGAAAAGCGGGATTTACCACTAACAATAGATAGGTAATGATTGGTTTTGTCATTTGATGATGATTGAGTCAACGATTATCACACCTTTATGGGTAACCATTTCCAGACGTACATATTTGACTTACCTTGGGACATAACCTGTAATAGCTTAAATAACACTAGCGACAAATACATGCAGGAAATCTTTACCGGCGCTGTGTATCACCCAAGCAACCAATATCAAGATTCACGCGGCATATATCATAGCTAGTGTGAGTGCAGTAGATTGCATGAAGTATAGATTACCCTGGAATGTGGGCCTGTCCTCCGGGTTCTGGCTCCAGCATGTCTGCATCAGCTGACTGACTGTGGACACGTCAGGCAGGTCTGTAGGAACTAGGGTCAGGTCAGGTCGCTGTCCTGACGTCACCGCAAGTCTGATCAGGGCAGAGTTCATAGCATCTGCAGATATGATGATAAAGCAATGATACACTTAAAGAATTGGCAAATGCTTGGTAAGGCTTTCACTTGCACAAATATGAAATGTTACATTTGAGGATCACAAACTCGAAGATATTTAAAGTCTATTGAAAATTTACTAGAAGATTGGAATGCATTGACGTAAATTTAGACAAAGCAAATATCAGACAATATGGCATATCGTGAACTCACTTCCATATGGCTCTGCTCTCGTAATGATCTCCCAAAGCAGCACACCAAAACTGGAAACCAGAATACAGTATTTTAGGAATGTCTAGAAACTCAGAAAAAACTGATTTGTTTAATTTTGTTGTTTAAGTGATAGATAAAGGATTTTTGCCAGTACCTGTAGACATCGAACATTGGTGTTGGGACGAGGTTGATATCCAAGAAGTACTCCGGTGGCGCATGCGTGATGGTGCTTCCTTCCGGGCTGGTTTGAGTGACAACACGAGATCTCATCTTCCACTTGGACAGGCCAAAGTCTGAAATCTGAAATGGAACATTCACTTAAGTTTTCCATTATCTGTGCTTAAATGTAAAACCTACAATTCGCTTCACAAGTGACCAGGTGAACATTTGTCCCTTACAATGGTAATTGTTACCTTCACATGGAAGTCTCCATCCAGTAGCACGTTCTCTGCCTTCAGATCACAGTGGAGAATCTGTGGGTTCTGGCAGTGCAGGAAAGTCATCCCCAGGGAGATCTCGTGCGCCATTCTCCACCTCAGGGCCCAGGGCACGTCCACATCCCGCAGCAGCCCGGCCAGAGAGCCGTTCTCCATGTAGGGCATCACGATGGCGAAGTTTGGGTCCAGACAGACCCCCAGCAGACTGATGACGTGGGCCGAATTGCTGGCCAGCTTCAGTTTCCTTGCTTCAGAATACAGCACATCCTGCTCACTTGAGGTATAAAAACATGACAGAAATATGTTTTGTATTTGTTGTTTAAGTGTAGGTCATTTATTTGTGATACTAAAAACTACTTAACTATCATGTGTGCATGCGCAGATTGTATAACTAAAGATCACTAAACACTCATGTGTGCAGATTGTATAACGTTCGAGCTATCGGGATACTAGTTGTAGCGTGAATAAAAGACACCAAACCCTGACCTTCCTTCTATCTGACGCGTCAGCAGACATTTGACGGCGACGTCCTGCTTCCAGTCCAGATGTCGGGCTTTTTTCACGTAGGCGAACCCCCCACGGCCTAGAATGGACTGTTCCTCGAGTCGGTCAAAGTTTATGATGGGAAACTTCTGGTCAACCGTCACGCTGGGGTATTTCCTCGCGCTGGAAAATACATCATCAAAACTGATCTAGATGTGCAGGAATATTCTACTTTATATTAGCAAGAAGGAGTGGCTTTGTTTGGAACTGATTTGTTGTCAAATTGCCCTTGACTTGCTTTAGATATCAAACAGACTTCATCGTGTAGTATTGAATATTCTCATACCTGTTCTGCGGCCCATCTTTCTCTTGGCCATCAACTGAACCGACGGCTCCAGTTTCTTGGCCTCTACGGTCTGGGGTCTGAGGAAAAGTGGTGTTTTACTTGACAACTTAATGAAATTCACATATTCCTTTTCTTGGTTAACAAATTGTGGCTATATTAACGTAAATTATTGTCTTCATAGTGGTCATTTTAATATTTTCCCCAAAAGTAAAGACATCAAAGTTTACAGCTTCCCATAAAGTATTTGTATCCAAGACAATCATGATGTCAAAACAGCTGAACAATTACTGAAACGGCACTAGTCGAAGTCAAAATTCAATTATAAACATCACCCACCCTGGGGGTCGGTAAAAGCTGGTCCGCCAGCTGCTGAAAGTCCAGATCTCTGAGGTGCTGCTCCAGGGCGGAAAGTGTGGCCGCCTCACCTTCCTTCTCTCTCCACTGTACCAGGGTCTGGTACACCTGGTCAGGAACATCGTCTGGGGCGGAAGCCTGATGAAACAAATTATTGCGGATTATCATATGATAATGATTTATTCCAGTCAAGACCCAATACTGATACACCTGGCCATAAGTTGTGTCTGGAGCAGAAGCCTGACAAGCCAACGTGTCGCTAACTAACGTATGTAAATAAACTGAATCCAGTCCAATTCTTTTATTGTATTGAGATCCTATATCATTGAATTTGAGGGAGAAGAAAATACTTGAAGAAGATAAATGTCACGATTTCCTCAAAGACACATTTGTTGTATCGCCATTATGACTCAAGCATTGATTCTGATCTGTAAAGTTACATAAACAAAAATAATCTCACCTTAATGGCGTCCATCGCCCTGTTGCTGAGCCCAAGGCTCCGGGCGAGAGGCTTCCACTGGGTTTGGCTCATCCTCACGGACAGGCGGTTGAAGGCACGGAGAATTCTCTCATCTTAATTAAAGAACACATGTTTATTTCAGTGATTGTATATATGATATGATATGATATGATATGATATGGTATGATATGATACAGTATAATATAATGTAAGGCAATACTCATGACGAACACATGTATTCTTATTTGCAATGGGAATTTAAATCTGAATGTTTAAGCATTCAGCAAAGAAATTATTAAAGTTCAAATCCGTTCAAACTGATGAACCAACAACATATAACAAAGTTGTAAGGCGTTCAAGTGTGTGAAATTGAAACCTAGAAAAAACTAACAACATACCGAAATTTCAGAAAATGGCTGCTAGTACGGTCTGCGCGTGCGTAGCAACAACGCTTATATGTGGCGGACGTTTAGAAAATTTAAGTATCAGGTATAGCAGTGCTATTTATTGTGTATGCTGATATAGCGCAAAAAAACAACAACATCGGTAGCCATTCTCTTCTTTGAATGTTATTCATAACTAACCTTTCCGTGCCTCCTGTTTCAGGAAGGCCATGATGGCGCCGGTCCCTTGTTCACACACATCCTGTGGAGGGTATGTCAGGGGGTTTCCTGACACATCCAAGTCCCTCAGCTTGTCTGCTCGGTGAAGGGCGGTTAGGAGCCTGGTGATGTTGTTGTTCCTTATGTCCAGTTTCTCCATGGCAGGTAGCTCACACAGGACTTCTGGGAACGTGTCGAACTTGTTGTTCGGGAGTTGGACCACCCTTAGGTTGTGCAGGTGACTCATGGTGCTCGGCAGGGTTCTGAGGAGGTTATATTCCAATGACAAGAGCCACAGGTGTTGTAAGTTTCCCACCTCATCTGGGACCATGTCAAACTTGCGCCCGCCATTTTGTCCAGCGTACAGTTCCTCCAGTGTCTTCAGGTGCAGCACCTGTCTGGGGAACTCATCAAACTGACAGCCGGGGACACTGAGAGTCTTCAGCCTGGCGAGTCGTGTGACGTCATTGGGTAGACGTCTGATGGGGTTCATACCAACACTTAACACCTCAAGGTTAGGGAGCAAGCATACGCCTGAGGGTACCTCCGTCAGCTGATTACCATAAATGTACAGTTCTCTCACTTTCTGCAGCTTTTCCACACCAGGAGGGAAGGTGGAGAGATTATTGTTAAAGACACTTAACACCTCAAGGT
>NW_023365789.1:233476-235945 GCF_000003815.2 Branchiostoma floridae
GAGGGTACCTCCGTCAGCTGATTACCATCAATGTACAGGTCCGTCATTTTCTGCAAGGAACCGATCGCCTGTGGCAAACTTGTCAGCATGTTGTCGTGAGCGTCCAAACGGTAAAGTTTCTGCAGACGGCCGATTGCTTCCGGTATGCTGGTTAGTTTGTTGTTAGAGACATCTAGAAACTCCAGGTCAGTGATATCAAACACCTCATCCGGGATGGACGTCAGACCCTGGTTACTCAGGTCAAGTTTCAGGCGACCGTTGACGGTCTGAGGCTGGAGGTTCAGGCCTGCCGCCATGTTGGATAATCCCTGCATATAAGGTACAAAGGGCCTGTAAATATGATTCCCTCGAACGCGCATATGGCTGATATGCAAACACGAAAGAGACACACACACACAAACATCCACACAAACATAAACACACCCATACATTTATACACATGCACAGACACACACACACACACACACATCCACACATACACATCCACACAAACACAGACATATGCACACACACACGCACGCACCACCAACTCATATACACATGCACACACACGCAGACACACACAAACCTGTGATGGTGATGAGATGCATCGTATTGGATATTTGTTACTGTAGAGTAGAATCCCTCAATACTAGCCTCTGTTCACAGCCACGATGCATATAGGCATAAACATGTAACTTGTCTACTTAGTATTGCTATGTATGACAGCAAACGGTGGGACTGATCGGTTCATTTTTAGCCTTTATAAGACTACAATCGTTGGTCCGCTTTATGATATCGCAATCTTCACGTAATGACAACTACATCGTGCTGGTACAAAAATAACGCCGTTCTATTTATGAATGCGTGACCTTTAAACGCTCCTGGGAGGCGGCTTCGGCCTCAGGCCAGCCGACATGCTCAGTCTGCAAACTTTATTCACTGACAACACAATCATGTACCCATAGAGAGAACGTTTTTCCCCTACTTGACCTTTGAACTCCAGTAGGAGGTGGCACCGGGTACAATGAACAAACATACCTGCGCTGCCAATATATTTCAACCGATCCAATTTGGAGTTTTATACTGAGAATTTCTCACTTTTTTGCAAATTTCACAGGTTAGTAATGACGATCTACCCTGTAGTTTTACTGCCCAATGTATGCGCTTGTCATCATCATTACACCGGAAGAGTCCAAACTTTGAACATCAGCTAAGCCTTATGGGTAATGACTTGACATTTGTTTTATGTGATTTAAGAACCAAACATATTTACGTAGGTTAGACTCTGTCGCAGGCTAACCGACATGCTCACTCCGCCATCTTTATTTACTGACAACACAAGTATGTAGCCGTAGAACGTTATTCCCCTACTTGACCTTTGAACTCCAAATGGGAGGTGGCGCCAGGTACAATGTACAAACATACCTGCGCTGCCGAAAGCTGTAAACATGGTCAACTTGGGGTTTCAGACGTGAATTTTCTCCTTTTTTTAATGAGAGCATAACGATAAGAAGGCTCAAAAGGATTTAATGATTTCAACCGATCCAAGTTGGGGTTTTAGACTGGAAATTTCTCACTTTTTTTGTTGCAAATTTCACAGGTTAGCAATGACGATCTACCCTGTTGTTTTACTGCCCAATGTTTACTTGTCATCATCATTACACCAGAAGAATTCAAACTTTGAACATCAGCTAAGCCTTATGGGTAATGACTTGACATCTGTTATGCGATTTAAAAACCAAACATATTTGCAAAGGTTAGACTCGGTCGCAGACTAACCGACATGCTCACTCCGCCATCTTTATTTACTGACAACACAAGTATGTAGCCATAGAGAGAACGTTATTCCCCTACTTGACCTTTGAACTCCAGTAGGAGGTGGCACCACGTGCAATGTACAAACATGCCTGCGCTGCCGAAAGATGTAAACATGTCCAACTTGGGGTTTTAGATTTGAATTTTCTCATTTCTCAAATCCACAACTTAGTAATAAGAAGCTACGCAATTGATGAGAGCATAACGATATGAAGGCTCAAAAGGATTAATCTATAATTTGTAATTGATAATTAGTGATTAGATGACTGAGATGTGATCCTAACACTGATACAGTAGTGACCCCGACACTAGTCTCGAGATCCGCAGGCACGTTGCACACACCGTGACTATGGAGAAACCGCGTGACTTTGCTGTAAAGTTGAGTAATGAACCGTTCACTGAATCAGAATGGTATTACCTAACAAAGTCGTAATCTTTACACAAGCATTGATGATCTGATTCCCGTTTGATATGACAAAAATTAAAACATGGAAGAACATATCTATAGTTGGTGAAGGCCTTGCACCTGTTCGACATATCAATGCTTCCTTAGTTATTGGTTGTTACTATAATGATAGCTGACACGTTTGAAGTTGATATCTCTATTGTATTAGCAACACTATCCCAGTGCTAATAAAAGTTTTGTTCATCCGTCGTGCCCATTGTTCTTAC
>NW_023365789.1:237059-238975 GCF_000003815.2 Branchiostoma floridae
GTAGATTTATTACGCTGACCCACATACAGTAACATGCGTCTAGAAGAGCGTTTAATACTCGTCTGGAATGTACCATTGTCTAACTAAGCCATGAAACTCGCAAAGGAAAGAAGGGCCTTTGGAAGGGGCTTTGGAAGGGCTGGGTTAAAAGGTCCGTCCATTGATCCATGGAAAAAAGCTGGCGTAAAGCCTTGCCTGGCGGCAAGGCAAAAAACACATTAGTTAGTAAAGTAGTGTATTAGTCCACCCTTTGTGCTTCTTGTCAGCCATTTCTCAACCGTTAGTTTGTCAGCCATATAGCTTTACGTCCTTTACAGCCAGAAAAAATCAATAAATACCTTCTAAGTATAGTCACCATGTCCCCGTATTGACCTTATGAACTCCTTAATGGTGTTTACCAGGTGCGGTGTTGACTCAGGTAAATATTCCATGTCTCGGGGGTTGTAGCTATAGGGCTGCTTGTGTATTAGTGCCGATAAGAGCTCCGTGTATCGGGCTAAGTTTATAACGTAGGAGAATCTTTGTAGAGAAATTAAAATTTTGAAGCAAATAATTGTGCTTGTGCAGAAGTATAGATACTTAGATAAGAGCTCTGTGTGTCGTGCAATATGATTTATATTGCAGAAGAAACTTCTACATTAAGATATCTCGGAAGCTATTAAATAGTTCCTGTTGTAATTTAAACGGCAGTAGTCTCTCACCACCCCTGCAATACCGACGCTGTTCGTTAGGATGACGAATTGCCGAGCACACTGAAGGTTGCGGGCAGAGGTCAACTCACTGTTCAGTTCTCCGAACTGACCCATGTACTTATTGACTCGCTGTTGTTGTTCATCCGTCATTTTGGTTGTGGACGATGACTAAAACATCACACCAGGCACGCTGTGTCCGACTGGGGTTATTCAGTCGGATGTGAACAGTTCTGAACGTTACTTTATTCAGATTCACAAGTAGCCTGACATTCCAGCTATTCTTCCTGGGTTTATACAATGTCATGTAATGCATTTAAACGTCACTAAACGGAAAGGTCGGTGTAACAGAAAAATCATACATATAAGATACATATCTCATAAAGCAGTATATGTAAAAGGAGTAAAGTGTGTATTCGGTAGAACAGACCTAGCAGAGCTGCTTTTTCGCAGTTTGTGCTCCTCCTTAATGTGGGTTACTGGTTGTATCATACAAAGTTTATCTGTTTGAAGTTATAGGGATATTACCAAAAAAAACACAGTCACCAGATGCCGTTATCACCCATGGGATTTTATTTCACCGCACCACAAGATTAACAATGAAAATATCTATAAGCACAATAAACAATGAAAGCATGTACGCTGCTGATTGTACATCAATGTAAGTGTTATGACACTATTTTATGAACATTATCTGAACGCCATCAAAGCACTACAGTATTTATCTTTGGTAATGTAAAATCAGCTAAAACTGTTTACATGCTTTGTGTATTTTTGATTTAACCATGTACATTCTCTTGTTTATGTTGCATAATGAATGTATCAATAACTACCTGTTGAATTGTTCAAATCACAGCTGCAAAATACTAACCAATGTATCAATACTTATCTTTTGAATTGTTCAAATGTAAATATCACAGCTGAAGAATATTAACCACAAGTGATACTAATCTAAGCTAAGCCCTTTTACATGTTATTCAGTCCTTTTGGCCAATATCTATTATTTTTTTAGCGACAAATGTAGTCTGGTAGAGACCTAAAAACAATTGATCAACACAGCATAACTACAATGCAGATGTACCAAAACGCTATAACTCAACTTAACGTTGACAGGGTGATGCCCTGATGAATTATTCAAATGTAAATGAAGCTACTGGAGAATACTCACTACAAGCAATTCTTAAATTCAACAACCACATCATGAATCATTAGAGAAAACAAAAGTCA
>NW_023365789.1:239075-241649 GCF_000003815.2 Branchiostoma floridae
AAATTCGGATTTCCTACGAGTTCGTACGGAGGCGGTACTTACCACTTAAGGATCCCAAAAGATTGCCCAAGTTTTGGCACGTAGACAGCACGTATTTGCACGTACGGTGGTTGTGCCCTTAGCTTTTATGTTGAAAGGAGGGAGGAAACTTTGTGACCTTTATTGATTGTTAGCAATGATGTATCGACACCTATATCTCACGGAAAAAATACCTCATGGAACCTCAAGGATGTGTAAATTCTCTGTAGGATAGGATAGTCGTCAATCCTCAAGGCTACCGACACCCTTGAAGACCGGCTCAGGCCGAAGGTTACTTCTATGTAAATCAAGGCTAAATAAAGGTTGAAAAATGTCACCACCAAAAACATTCAAAGGAATCTGATATTAATAATGCTTTTTACAGCATACTACAGTACTTTATCCTACTTGATCTTTAAACATCGGTGGGAGGTGGCGCCAGGTACAAAGTACAAACATACCTGCCCTGCCCTGCCCTGCCAAATATGATAAACACGTCGCACTAGGGGTTTTAGACGTTTTTTCTTAATTTAGGCATTGATAATGACGAGTTGTTCGATAACATATAATATCATGATTTGCGGACTGAATGCGGTAAAACTTTAATTTGCATTTTGCCATGCCTAGTCACACTCTATGAGATGTTAGTTACAAACACTAATCTGAAGTTCCCGCAATACTAGCCTCTGGCCACGCGATCACGTTGCGTAGAACGTCACTATGGGGTAGTCACGGAACTTTTATTTGTTTACGTTCATCTTTTCCTTCATCAGAACAGATTTATTACAATATTTAACACAGATCTGTTTTCGATTCTCCTAAATCAGTCTAGGGAAAAGCTTTGTCCACCTCTAACCTGTACACTGGAATAGCTGGTTTCCCAGATAATAATGTCAAAAACACGGAAATATGCATGTAACATAATTGATTGTTTGTTTGAACCGTTCATGAATTAAGATAATTATGAATTAAGATTAAACCATTCTGTATAAAAGTGCAGAGTTTGCACACAAAAAATTATCCTCCTTTTCCAGGACTATTTCTATGGTGAGTTACTCAAACTTACATCATAACATTAGGTAACGATTACTCACGGTTCTAACACTTGGTGGTACAAATTAGGGTGAAACCTTCTTCGTGAATTGTTCTTCTTCGCTCAGTAACTAGACTCACTGTTCTCTCCACGTAGACGTGTTTGCCCAGCACATGCGCCTCACCCTAAAAGTAAAATTTTCCTCGTGTCACGTGAGATATGAGTGCATGGGTAGCCCTTTCTACCTTTTGCGCGATGATTCAAGTTGACTTTTTAACACATGCCGGAGGGAAACATATGACCTTGTTTGACCACAAAAGCAGAAATACAACCATTGTAGTGATGATTAATGGATATTTCTTCTCTGAACCGATCAAAAACAAACATATAGATGGATATCAAGCTCACCTGTTGTGCTTACGTGTCACTGCTGACCTCTGAACCCTAGGAGGGTGTTTACTACGTACGGTGTGGACTTAACGAACGTGTGAGGTGATAAGGTGAAGATTGGACCATTGTACGTTTGATGCAGGGGGGGGGGGGGTCGCAGTAATTCTTAATAATTTTGTGCAAGGGATGAAGTATCGACACCTGGCAGGAAAACTGTAGTAGTTACTTGACAATTTACTACTTAACACATTGAATTTTTCATTTTAAGATCATTTTTTTTCACCTTAAGAAAGTCAATTTTTTTTCTGAGAACCCCAAATACGATATGTTTAGAGGGGCTTTCCCTATAATTTGGCCCAGATGGTGCCTCATGTTATTACTCTGAGACAATGTGAACCCCGGAGAGTGTGGACTTTACGAGCAGGTGATGTGGTCATTATCAAGACGTATAGTTAACTAAGACATATAAACATAATTTTTCCAACTGCTCTTCTTGTCAGCGGTTATTTAGGTAGCTTGACGTCCTTTCCTACCGCAAAAATCAATAAATTTCTAAAATCGAGTCACCTGTTTTGCCCACGTGTCCATACCCACCTTGTGAACCCCACAACGATGTTTACCAGGTTCGGTGTTGACTCAAGTAAATACTGAGAAGACCTTACGGTCGTACGTGAGGTTAACATGTTATGCTTCTTAGAGGCATGTAATTTCGCAACATTTCAACATTTTGGCTACAAACGGAATATTAGTTAGTTCTAAGAAATGTTAACTTTTTTAATTGCTTTTAAATATAATAAATGACACTATGAACAAACAAGAAATCTTTTTAAAAAAGCTGTGCCTTGCCGCGTATTTTATGTTATTTTGGTAAGTTAGACTAGATTCTACGCTTAAAAATCCCGAGTTCCACATGTCGCCCCCCTCCCCCTCATTATCATAATTTATGTCAGATGAATTATTGGCACATTAAACAGGTTTTGTAAAACTTTTTGACCCACAATGAATATGCATTATTCTTTATTACAAACTAAGTTCCTTCTGATGCAATTTGTGATATATATTTATATGAACATGGTGAGTTAAAGCGTAGATTTATTACGCTGGACCACATACAGTAAACATGCGTCTAGAAA
>NW_023365789.1:242392-247231 GCF_000003815.2 Branchiostoma floridae
ATGTTCTTTCAGCACCACAGAAGTTTTGTCATTTGTCTTCGTAGGAAACGTTCACAGGTAGAAAACTTTGAAGATGTCAAAAGAACCTTACCTTAAAACGATTTACTTAATAGGTGAAGCTAATCACGCAATGTTATCATAGTTATCAACCAAAGTAGAAACAGAAGAATGTAAAATGTCACATCTCAAACTGATTTTCTAGTACTCTATAGCTTTTCTGTCTACATGGTAAGGAGTTTGAAGTTAGCTATGTTGTTCAAAAACCTACTGTCTCAACTTCTACAAGACACCTTGTCTCAACTTCTACAAGACACCTTGTACACCTTGTCTCAACTTCTACAAGACACCTTGTCTCAACTTCTACAAGACACCTTGTCTCAACTTCTACAAGACACCTTGTCTCAACTTCTAGAAGACACCTTGTCTTAACTTCTACAAGACACCTTGTCTTAACTTCTACAAGACACCTTGTCTCAACTTCTACAAGACACCTTGTCTCAACTTCTACAAGACACCTTGTCTCAACTTCTACAAGACACCTTGTCTCAACTTCTACAAGACACCTTGTCTCAACTTCTACAAGACACCTTCCAGTGTCTTAACTTCTACAAGACACCTTGTCTCAACTTCTACAAGACACCTTGTCTCAACTTCTACAAGACACCTTGTCTCAACCTCTACAAGATACCTTGGTACATCCAATGTCCATAGAAAGAAAACCCCTTGGCCCATATCGCTATCTATGTAATACGTACCGTAGTAACATGACCTGATGACTATGTATATTTGATTATTCATCTAATCAGCTGGTGTTGACTGAAATGATTGGTCAGAACATTGGATGTTCGATCGGAGAAAATTATTCAATTAATTATTAGTAATAATTCACAATAAACTACGAATATTGTCACCATACTCGTCCTAGCCTTAAACCACTAAACTTGCATATTTTACAACATCGCAATTACATATCAAGAAATACGGCACAAGACATAATGGTACAGTAGTGCCCGATCAATACTTAATCATTGTCAAGATATCACCACCACCTTACACGTTAATCATATGGTTGATGACAGCATATCTGCATATAGATCATCACAGGAACAGAAAGGTCCAAACACAAGTTAACTATTTTGATAGTTTTTAAGCTAAATTATCACCATTAAAAGTCCCTGTACAATGCTTTACATGCCACAAATCTAAAACATCAACTTAACCAAACTAGCAATTATTAACTCAAGAACAAACAAATCAGACTAATCATGGTGACTCTACATTAAACTCAATTACAGTTGCAGAGAAATCATCACGCTGCGTCATTTGGTTTTGGGATCTGTTATAGCTTGAATGTAAAGCCGAAATATCAACAGTCCAAGCACCGATCTGTTCACTACAGTATACTATACTTTAACATGCTACCAACTAAATACTAAAACCTTTACCGAAATGAACCAAACCGACTAGTGAACAAGCAGAGTAGTCTTAGCATAAGCATGAATCTTACACCTGCATCTTCTCCACAGCGCTGATAGCCTGTCGAACGTCCTCGCGGCTAAACCTGTCCTTCACATGGCGGAGTCGGTCAGCACAGTCTGGGGAGGAAACAGAGAAACAGCTTACAGGTTATTGTGAGAAATCATGTTGATCACGTCTATTATATCTTTATCGATTATCAAAGTGACCATAGAAGAAGGCAATGACTAGTGTTTATAGACGGTCTCTTGGATTTATTTTCAGACGCTGCGGTTTTCTGGTAAGGTCATGTTTCAAATACAACTTGTATAAACTGGGCCAACAACAGTTTCTTAATTGTTGCTGTGCCATAAGGTTTTGTGACGGCGTGACAACGAGGAAAACAGAGACAATGTTTATTTCCGAAAATATCCTTGCTTTGTCTCCACGAAAGGTGAAAATGGACTATACGATAGCATGGTTTTATATTCTTGGATCTGTATACAACAGCCGACGTTTCGGTGACCGCCTGTCACCGTCCTCAGAGCAGTACTGACTGATTCTACTTCACACTGCGGCTGGTTGTGAAGCAAGAACCTTGTTATCCAGTGAATTTCTAACCTGATGAAATTATAGACGGATGGACTGTGCACTGTTCAGGATGGACAGAAGGGCTAAGTATGGCATGACGCTCTCCTTACCGTCGAACGATGGCCTGTCGTCCGGGTTCTGACTCCAACATGTCTGCATCAGCTGACTCACTGACGTCACGTCCTCCCGGTCTGTGGGGATCAGGGTTAGGTCAGGTCGTTGACCCCTTTCCACATTTATAGAGATCAGGGCCGAATTGGCAGCATCTGAAATAGATGAAAATTGCATTTTTGACAATAATTCGAGAACCCCGGTCCAAACACTAACGTGAACCTAAACTTCTTGACCAAGGTAACAAGAAGGTCCAAAAAGATGCAAATCTGCACAAACGTAAAAAAGATATAGACTAGTTGTAAGGCTAGTAATTGAAACAATATTGGATCATAAACGCCACTCACGTGCATAGGGCTGCCTTCTAGTAACAATTTCCCAAAGCAGTACACCAAAGCTGAAACCAAACGCAATAAAATCATCAGTATAGAAATAGAAGGAAGGGAGTGTACAATAACAAGTTAGTGTTGTGAAAAATCGCATCTTTGTTAGTAGGTAAATAACTTTGTATCAAATCTTTGGCGATGCAAAGAATGCATCCTGGTCAATACATAAAAAACAGCATCTGTGATACAATACTTTTGCTGTAGATGCTAAATTCGTCGAAAAACACAATCAGGTAAAAATTGATTCATTATAAGGTTTGAATATGTAGAACATAATGAGTCTACTAAGTACTAACTATAACAATGTTGGCATGATATTTATGGGTCTATCAGATTTTGCTATGATATCAAATGAAATATTTTGCCAAAGGTGGTGTTTCTGTACGGACAGGATTCACAGACCGGTGGCCTGCGTTTCTGTAAACATCAAGACCAAATTTCTCACCTGTACACGTCAAATTTGGCGGTAGGAATGAGGTTGATGTTTGCATGGTATTCCGGTGGAGCATGCGTGATTGTGCTACCTGATGGACTGGTTCCGGTGACCACACGAGATTCGGCCTTCCACTTGGACAGCCCAAAGTCCGAAATCTGATAAAATGCCCGCAAAATTCAATTCAGTTGCCACAAACTGTGAATTGAATCAAGAAGACACAACCGCACTCCTCTAGAACAAAGGGTCTGCCAATTTTGTACTTCAAACATGGTAGAAGATGAAGTGCACTTCACAGTTGATTGTGATATGTATGCCAATGATAGAAATACTCTATTTAAGTACACAGAAGGTAGATTCGCTCATTTTAGACACATTAGTAGCACTGACAAGTTTATATTCTTCATGCGTTTTGACAAACCAACCAAAGCTAAACCCATACAGTCCTACGTTTTCACCATTACCAAGAAGCGAGAAGAAGCCGAACTTCTGTGTTGTGATACTTTTATGTATATATGTTTTGACTTGTTGAGCCCCTTAGTTAGCTTGGTTGGGCAAAACTGTACAATAAAGGTCTTCATTTGTTGATATATTCAATAAAAACATACTGGAGATATACCCATGCTGACGCTTTCCGGTGACATAAAGAAAGTCGATTGCAAAAAATGGCTTGTAAATGAAGTTTTCTGTCATGATGACAATGGAATGAAGAGGTAAAATGATCAAACTACATCCTCTTTTATTTGAAAAAGATGTCATCTCTACCTTCACATGGAAGTCCCCATCCAGTAGCACGTTTTCTGCCTTCAGATCACAGTGGAGAATCTGTGGGTTCTGGCAGTGCAGGAAAGTCATTCCCAGGGAGATCTCGTGCGCCATTCTCCACCTCAGGGCCCAGGGCACGTCCACATCCCGCAGCAGCCCGGCCAGAGAGCCGTTCTCCATGTAGGGCATCACGATGGCGAAGTTTGGGTCCAGACAGACCCCCAGCAGACTGATGACGTGGTCTGATCGGCTTCCCAGGTTCAGTTTCCTCGCCTCGGAGTACAGCAGATCTTGCTCACTTTCATGAAATTTTGAAAGACACGTTATTGTATCATTAAAGAACTCTCACAAACGGCAAGGCCACCAGATGGCCGATTTATCTAAGCTTCTATTAGTTTTCTGATATCTATTATGCTATACTAGGGGGTGACTATACTTCTCCAGTACAGAAAATTCAGGTCCGGCGTCGGGCGTTACAGGGTCACAACCCCCCCCCCCCCGGCGTCACAGCGCCCACACCCTCTAATTTTGGAACTGCGGTTTTTTTTTTTGTCAAGACATTCCAAACAGGATAACTGCAGAGAGGAACGATGGATTGCCATTATTCTAGACATGCAGGTAGCTTAGGCAAAGATGTTCATAATGATATACATGTTATGCACATGGGGACAGTATTTTCATAATTAATGAGGAAATTGTATAGTTCCATTATGTCAAAATCTTGACTTCAATAAATGTAACAAATGTAAATTATGATAGATGGAACATAAGCAGATGCCAGATATGCTACTGAGGGACTGATTTGCATAATATATGCGAAAATGGCAAAACCACTCAATGATTAATGATGGGAATTTTATACCTGGCATGTGTATGTTAGTCAATGATGAAAATCACCATGCATGAATCATGAAAATGTGCAAGTCATTTGCATTCAAGTTACAAAAGCGTGAATATTTCATGGTGGTATGAGGTCGCCGAACTCTTGAGTCTCGACATAAGATATTCTTCATTGTATTTGTCCTCAAGTCTCTACCGTTGATCAGAATTATGAAGCGCCTGTATCAATTATAGAAATAAGGTATTCATTATAATGAC
>NW_023365789.1:249307-270182 GCF_000003815.2 Branchiostoma floridae
TCCCAGCATGAAACTCCCATCGTACGCGATTAGAGGCTCCCTGACCGCCACTAGTCACGCAGTGATCGCACACTAACACTGAATGCAGCAAACACGACGCACGAACGACCAGAAACCCACACATGCTCGCCATTTCCTTTCTGTGAAAACGCCCGCTATGTGCAAAGGACGTAGACTCTCTGACTCACGCTACTCCTATGAGTCCCACTAAGCACCCACTAACAATGCAGCCAACGCCCAACACCATCAGCAGCCCGCACACGCGTACCATTTTCTCCCTGTGAAAACACCCGCCGCGTGCGATCAGACTCTCTGACCAACGCTACTCAGCAATTGCACACTATCAACCGTGCAGCCAATACCAAGCACAAACGACCAGATCTAGAAACTCGCATGACATCTTCTTCCTATGAAACACCCGTCATGCGCGGAAAAACTCTCTGATCAACGCTACTCAGGGATCGCATACTAACAGAGCAGCAAACACCAAGCACAAACAATCAGTGGCCCGCACATGCGTGCCGTTTTCTTTCCGGACTCTGAAAACACCCGCCACGTGCGGAAAGACTCTCTGAACAACGCCAATCAGTGAGATCACACTAACCATGCAGCAAACACCGAGCACAGCCGATCAGCGGCCCAAACATGCGTTCCCTTTTCTTCTTGTCAAAACACCCGCCAAGTGCGGAAATACTCTCTGACCAACGGCAACGCTACTCAGTGATCGCACACTAACAGTGCAAGAAACACCAAGCACAAACGATCAGAGGCCCTCACCTGCCACCTGCATGCCCTTTTTTCCCTATGAACACACCTGCCATTCGCGGGAAAACTCTCTGATCAACGCTACTCAGTAATCGCACCCTAACAGTGCAACAAACTCCGAGCACAAATGACCAGAGGCCCGCCCATGCGCGCCATTTCACCCCTATGAAAACACCCGGCATGCGCTGAAAGACTCTGACCAACTTTACTCATTGATCGCACACTAATAGTGCAACAAACACCGAGCACGATCGGAAGCCCGCGCATACACGCCATTTCATTCCTGTGAAAACACCTGCAATGTGCGGAAAGACTCTCTGATCACCGCTACTCAGTGATCGCACCCTAACAGTGCAGCAAACACCGAGCACCAACAATTAGAGGCTCGCACATGCGCGTCACTTCATTCCTGTGAAAACAGCCGCCATATGCGGAAAGACTCTCCGATCAACGCTACTCAGTGATCGCACACAGTAACAGTGCAACAAACACCGAGCACAATCGGAGGCCCGCACATACGCGCCGTTTCATTCCTGTGAAAACACCCGCCATGCGCGGAAAGACTCTCTGATCAACGCTGCTCAGTGATCGCACACTAACAGTGCAACAAACACCGAGCACAATCAGAAGCCCGCACATGCACGTCGTTTCATTCCTGTGAAAACACCCGCCATGTGCGGAAAGACTCTCTGATCAACGCTACTCAGTGATCGCACACTAACAGTGCAACAAACACCGAGCACAATCAGAAGCCCGCACATGCACGTCGTTTCATTTCTGTGAAAACACCCGCCATGTGCGGAAAGACTCTCTGATCAACGCTGCTCAGTGATTGCACACTAACAGTGCAGCAAACCCCGAGCACCAACCATCAGAGGCCCGCACATGCGCACCGTTTCATTTCTGTGAAAACCCCCGCCATGTGCGGAAAGACTCTCCGATCAAAGCTACTCAGTGATCGCACACTAACCGTGCAACAAACACCAAGCACCAACGATCAGAAGCCCGCACATGCACGTCGTTTCATTTCTGTGAAAACACCCGCCATGCGCGGAAAGACTCTCTGATCAACGCTACTCAGTGATCGCACACTAACAGTGCAGCAAACACCGAGCACAATCAGAAGCCCGCACATGCACGTCGTTTCATTTCTGTGAAAACACCCGCCATGTGCGGAAAGACTCTCTGATCAACGCTGCTCAGTGATTGCACACTAACAGTGCAGCAAACCCCGAGCACCAACCATCAGAGGCCCGCACATGCGCGCCGTTCCATTCCTATGGCTATAAAAACACCCGCCATGTGCGGAAAGACTCTCTGATCAACGCTACTCAGTGATCGCACACTAACTGTGCAGCAAACCCCGAGCACCAACCATCAGAGGCCCGCACATGCGCGCCGTTCCATTCCTATGGCTATAAAAACACCCGCCATGTGCGGAAAGACTCTCTGATCAACGCTACTCAGTGATCGCACACTAACTGTGCAGCCAACACCGAGTACAATCAGAAGCCCGCACCTGCGCGCCGTTTCATTCCTGTGAAAACACCCGCCATGTACGGAAAGACTCTCTGATCAACGCTACTCAGTGATCGCACACTAACAGTGCAGCAAACACCGAGCACAATCAGAAGCCCGCACATGCGCGCCGTTTCATTTCTGTGAAAACACCCGCCATGTGCGGAAAGACTCTCCGATCAACGCTACTCAGTGATCGCACCCTAACAGTGCATCAAACACCAAGCACCAACGATCGGAGGCCCGCACATGCGCGCCGTTTCACCCCCATGAAAACACCCGCCATGCGCGGAAAGACCCTCTGATCAACGTTACTCAGTGATCGCACACTAACAGTGCACCAAACACCAAGCACAAACGATCAGAGGCCCGCACATGCGCGCCGTTTCACCAACTGAAAAGAAAACACGCCAACACGAAACCTCTCCGGACCTCGCTACTCGGTGTTCTCACGGTATAAAAGAACCATCAAACACCAAGCAGGAGCGACCGAGAACGATCCGTACATGCGCTGTTTTCTCCAAAATATAGTACAAAACGGACCAAAACACACCTTCTTTCCTCGTGATTTAAGGAGACTCCCCTCAGCGATAGAAACTGCCAACCTCGTGATTTAAGGAGACTCCCCTCAGCGATAGAAACTGCCAACGCTGCTGCCAGGCTGTGGTTCCTTAGACGACTGCATTCCTTAATAGTCCAGGTCTGTGTCGCCGTCACTGTGTCAACACAAGCAAAACTTTACAAACAACAACGGTAAAAGAAAATATCCCTAATTAGAGGGAGACAAAACACTTCAAAACAGCAAACACCAAAAACGTGCACGCCTCCCTGAAATAACCAAAGCCGTGCGCTCCGTGACGGCTGTCGTCTAGTGTCGATGCCGCGAAGAACTGCAGTATGTTGGGAATGCTCGGCTTGGTGGCTCCAACGCTCTGTCGGAGCTTGCTGCACCTCGGTCGCGATGTGGTAGTCACCTTCCTCGGCACAGGAGAGCTGGAAACCGGGCTGATCTGCTAAGAAAACAACACGTTTAGAACACAAGTATCAACTAAAGACAAAGCAAATGCAAATCAAGCACGAGCGAACCGAGCGAAAGCCCGACACCAAAGATATGCAAAACAACACGTGTACACATTAGCCACCCCAAACCATTGTTCCCAGGAAAACATAATTGGACAAAAAACACAAACGTTTGTTACCGCATTTTCGCCCCAAACCTGCCGTATCTTTAACATCCGACGTTTCGACCCGCCAGGTAGGACTCTTCCGCCCTTTCAATATGTGAAGAGGCCGCCAAAAGTCTGTCAGAGCTTGCTGCATCTCAGTCGCGCTGTGGTAGTCGCCTTCCTCGGCCTGGGAGAGCTGGAATCCGGGCTGAGCTGCTAAGAAAACAACACGTTCAGACCACAAATTCTGAACCTACAGTAAAGCAGCTAAACCCAACTCGAGCATTCACCCGCCACGCTGGCACACACCTCACGTGGTCACAAAAGGGGATCCTGTCACGAGTTTCCCTCCCTTCCTAAGAGCAAAACCTCCTACGTTCCGTTCCAAACAAAAGATAATGAAATTCCCACCCAGTCAACTAAGGCAAACAAATGCAAATCAAGCAGTAAAAACCGGGAGAAAACCCGACACCAAAGATATGCAAAACAACACGTGAACAACGACACCCAAACGAGTGTTCCCAGAAAAGCAGAATTCGACACATACAACAACGTACGTTACCGCATTTTCCACCCAAACCTGCCATATCTCAGCCATCCTGAAGTTTTCCCCCCACTATGTGGGACTCGTCCGTCCTTTCGCTACGTGGAGATGGTCTGCCCAAGGTCTGCCGGAGCTTCTGGTTCCATCGCCCCGCCGTTACTTGCTGCACAGCTGAACCTCAGAAATTGTCTTCCTCCGTCAAACTGGAGTCTATGCTGCCTCCCTGTGTGCTTATCGACAAAATACCCAGTCAACTAAAAGCAAACAAATGCAAATCAAGCACGTGCAAACCAGGCGAAAGCTCGACACCAAAGATATGCAAAACAACACGTGAACAAAACGGCACACAAACCATTGTTCCCAGAAAAGCAGAATTCGACAAATACCACAACGTATGTTACCGCATTTTCCACCCAAACCTGCCGTATATCCACCGTCCTGAAATTTGACCCCACTAGGTAGAACACTAGGACTCTTCCGTCCTTTCGATGCGTGGAGAGGGTCTGCCCAAGGTCCGCCGGAGCTTCTGGATCCCTCGCCCCGCCGTTACTTGCTGCACAGCCGAACCTCCGAAGTTGTCTTCCTCCCACTGGTAATCCGGAGTCTAGGCTGCAACACTGCGTGCTCCTCGGGCACAAAACCCGCCCGGCGGCGAGAAACGTGGTCGTGAAACCGCAAGCGGCGAAGACCTGGTCGTCCATCGCCAGGCGACCTCGGCGTTGCGGATGAATCCAACAAGAGGCAGTAGGGTGATCATCCCTTGTACTTATATGGTTGTGAGAATCATGTGATTCAGGATCAACCAATGAGCGCACAGTGAAGATAGTGTTCATGATGAGAAACTAGTATTCACTTGTGTTTTTGTTAGTGCTTTGGACATGTTTTCTGCACAAGAAAATACTGTGACAAATTGGGGGCGAAATCACTGGAGGGGGGCGAAAACACAAGCGATTTCGGGGGGGGGGGGGCGGGGCAAGATTGCTGGAGGGGGGCGAGATCGCTGTGACACCGGACCTGAACCTGGACTTGTCTGTGACACGTTGTAAATGGGCAATACCCGCCGTATTACGTCATAACGACGCCAAAATTGCAGGAAAGATGACACTCTATAAGTACACCATCACCTGCAAATTTGGTGACCGTAAACTAAGCCGTTTTGAAATTACCAGTGGGCAAAAGAGCCCCCCCCCCCCCAGGAATCCCACAAAAGCCCGGTCTAGATAGGGCTTATAGGATTGTTCACTGTTTCATTGTTCAAGACTGAAGAAGCTGGAGTCAGTCAAGAGATAGGTTAATCCTTATCAAGAATGAGGTCACCCAGGCATGATGGTGATGGTGATGTTCAATGTTTGACTTTTTGAATGTTGCAGGTTATTACAACTTGGACCAAAACAAGAGAAAAAAGACCAACCACATAGAAATGCTTATAACACTCAGAAAAAGATCCAACACAACCTTCCTGTAATTTTGCGAGTCAGCAGCCGTTTGACAGCCACTTCTTGTCTCAAGTCCAGATGATAGGCCTTCTCTACAGCGGCGAAACCCCCACTGCCGAGAACGGGCTCTTTCGGAAAGTTGAGTCGTTCAAACTCGATGATAGGAAGCTTGTGGTCAACCGTCACGCTTGGATATCTATCGGAAAATATAGCATATGGGAAAGATAACATTAGCAAGCCGTTTTGAGTAGGAACAGTAAACAAAGTAAACATCATGGACCAAAGAAACTCTTTGAACGAATTACCCTTCCCCCTCCGTCTGCTTTTCAAAGGGGAACCCGTTTCCTATTGCAGTTTGACCTACTACTGAAAAGTCTACTGGAAATATCTGAAGTGTAAAGTGCAGGTCAACCGTACGTACTCACCTGCTCTGCACCTCACCCGGCAGCTGGCCTCCGACCGCTCCCCTTTCTCCTGACTCATGGCCTCTCCGGGTCGGGCTCTAATAGACAGACAAAGGCTACTTTAAATACTTTAAAGTTTTTCTAAGGGATTTCAATGAGAGCAAACTTGCAAGTCTTCTTCCAATGTGTTATCTACACTTAGTATACAGCGGTTACGTTGCTGCCGATAATGACAGGTAGTAGGGTATTTTTTATTTCAGGACAAAGAATATGAAGCTGTGATTCATTTATGATTATTAAACGTACATTTAATGATCTGACCATATCCGTCCTATATGAGACTATGGCTCACTGCTAAGAATTAAAAGTACACAAAATGATATGACCATACTTGATAAGGAACATGCGTTTTATGATATAATGCTTGACGATTGACTTGTAATTTTGTTTAAGTTTTCTGTGTAATTTTGTTACTCTTGGAAGAGTAGCTGTTGCATGTATCATCATCATCATTGCATTCATAAGCTGTCAACAGCTACAGGAGATAATAAAACAATAAACCATAGCCGTCCTGGTGATCTGGTCTGCCAGCTGGTGCAGATCCAGGTCCCTCAGACACCGCTCCAGTACAGCCAGGCTGGCAGCAGGACCGGCTCGCTCTCTCCATCTTACCAGCGTCTCGTACATCGGCTCGTCTGGACAGTCGGTCTTTACAAATATATATCATATCGAAGCTGTTAGAGGTATGTAGCGGAAATCCTTGATCAACGAAACAGGTGATTTTATTTTTAAGACTGACAGATACTTTCGAGATTGCTTTATTAACTCGTAGGGGGAAGTGTCTTATCTACTTACAAGCAAATTAGGATAGTTCAAAGTAATGGTCCAACAACTTGTTCAAATCGTAATCATACCGCGACGTCTTTAACCTCCTGATTGTTGAAGCCTAACTGCCGGGCGATGTGTTTCCATTCGGCTGGTTTGACTTTCAGTGCCAGACGACTGAACGCTAGATTCAGGTCTTTATCTGCCGGATGAGAGACATGTTTCATGTGTACGATACTCCTTTGAGATGACGAAAACATTCTTACAAAATCCAGTAGGTCGATGGGACAGAATTACAGCAAATTTAGAAGCACTAAGATTACTTAACATTAACGATTGCACACAGCTTTTTGGGACAACTACCGTTATGTGCCAAAATGGTCAATTAGCAGCAACTTACAAGTACGTATGAATGTAAGAAACTAGACATGTTTTTGCGAAATAACGTTCAAAAATATTCATTCTTGGTTCTTCATTTTTGAAGTGCATTTCTATTATCATAAGTAATTACGATGGTGATCTTTATTTGCACGTTTTTGTCCACAATGCAGTAGTTTCACTATCACATGAAACTTTTCAGTAGCGGTCCAAAATTATGTGTAGTGGAAGGTGAGGTGAGGTGAGGAGGAAGAAAAATTGTCAGAAATATATGGCTATGCTAGTTTTGAAGCTACCGTTTACTCGTCTTTTCTTAAAGCAATAACTTTAAACGAATTCACATAATTTTGTGTTGTACAGTGTCAGAGGATGTCATTATATATACAAATAGTCTAATTAAAGTTCAGGGCACTGATTAAGAATTACGTATATTGCTATACAACGAACATTCTAATTCAAAATTAACTTCATTTTCAACATAGTATTAATATCATAATAGTTACCGTGCGCTTTGCTGTCTCCAGTCGGTTGCTTCTGAACCACACCAGCTCCTGATACTAGCCCTGCTGTCTGGGGTTGTACCGGAGATGCACCTTTAGACATTAGAAATAGAACACACCATGAAAACAGAGGAAAACCCAGTTGTAAGAGTCTTTTTTACAGACGATCAGCAATAGATACCTTAATGCATGCAATCTGGACATATATTTTCATTATTTGAACTTTCTCTCGTACCGTTATTATCAATATGATGATGCGCGATCCTAGCCTCGACTCTCCTTGTGCAACGTGAAGGATAATGTCTAGCTAAATGTAAATGTTGATGCGAGGTCCCATCGAGCAGTATTTATATACCTATGCATCTCTCCATCTATTACAAGGCTTGCCTTAAATGAATTATACCAATCACCTTTACTGATGAGCAGTTACCACTAATACAAATCTACATAGGCGATAATGTTAAAATTAGCAAGTTCAGGGTGTCATAATCTAATCCGTGAACATTCCAGGTCATAAGAACTCACCCCACACAGCAGCCCGCTATCTCAAGTGTCCAAAAGTCTAATCTTGAAACTTTCTGGCCAGCGCAACTATTCCAGCGGTCAAACCTTGCCGCCATCTTGCTTTTTATGACGTCATTTTTGGGACTCAGCACTTCAAAATAGGGGTCAGCACAGGCCAAAAAGATGGACCAAAACCTAGTTTTTTGGCCGAATCTGAACATCTGCAACCTACACTGTCTCACCAATATGA
Source organism: Branchiostoma floridae (assembly GCF_000003815.2). Classification (NCBI taxonomy): domain Eukaryota; kingdom Metazoa; phylum Chordata; class Leptocardii; order Amphioxiformes; family Branchiostomatidae; genus Branchiostoma; species Branchiostoma floridae. Next base: position 257,598 of record NW_023365789.1, read on the forward strand.
AATGTTACTTACATTTTCCTGCTAAAGTCGAAAATAGGCTAAAATACTGTATGGACTCGTTTTGGGCCTTCTGCGCCTGCGTCAATTAGGGTCATTGCCCTGATGTCCATTCCCTGGGCTTTGTGCCTTTTTTGGCTGACTTGTTGCGGCATTAGTCCAATTGTCTCCGTTTTTATCGTCTCAATAGTATCACCTTTATGCACTGTTGCTTCAATCATTATAATAATGTTTCTGTCTTCTTAAAGTTTTGATTTCTCTTGTATAACGGTAACCGTTATGAAAATGGTTAGATTGAACTTGCTTGATGGCTAACAAAACAGGTTGAGATAATTAGTTTTACATGCTGAAACAACATATTAAGTTACCGACCTTCAGCCAGGGGCAGGCTGGAGGTTCGGACATTCGGGGAGGACGAGGCGATCTCGAGAGTGCTGTCGGAGCAGGAGATTCCCACACTTGGAGGAGGAAGTGGCGAAAGGAGTGGTGGGAGTGGCTCTCGTGGAGGCGGAGGCGGGTTCGGAGCAGGGACAGGTGTTATTTCTACATCTCGGACTTCTTTAGTCACTTTGCCTGCTACCGAGCCCTTCTTCACCTCTTGTCCTAGCAAACGAATTTACGTGGTGAATGAACAACATACATCAAACCTATTCGGAAGCTCGAGGATAAGGAAACGTTTAATTTGTACATTTTGGTAAGCATGCATACGATTAATGTGGTGAGTTGAGATATTTGTAAACATTTTATTATGTGGGACCACGTAGCGCAGTGGGACCGTGTTCGCCCCGTGACCGAGAGGTTGCGGGTTCGAATCCGCCTGCCGCGTTACCGATCTTGTGCCCTTTGGAAAGGCACTTTACACGGCTTTCCTCACTATACTCAGGTGAAAATGAGTACCTAGCTTCGGCTCACAGTGATTTACATCATTCACCCGGCGCATATGAAAGGGTATGTCACCCCGTAAGGCGGTATAACCCCGTCGTGTGTAAACATGTGCGAACATGTGCAATCACGTCGACCGATGATGTATGTTCGTCTGTATCTCTGTGGATCTGCCGCTACCAGCCCAAAGCTGCCTAGGCAGATCCGTGTAATGAGTTCTATCATTGTCAAATAAATAAATAAATTTTATTATGTATATTGTTTTTACTGGTGTGTTCTTCTTTTTAATCTTCTTATTGTGCCATGGGTGGTAAATGGAACCTGCCATCCAGTTCTTGTCTATGTTCATATTCTTTTTGATGCGATTCTTATTTTTTCCCTTGAAAAATGCCATACTACAAAATGCTAAATAAGAAACTTATTTTGTCAAAAGCGGCTGCATACATCTCATTGTAAGCCAAAAGGTTTAACATAACATGTTTATTATCGCAGTAATCCAACGAATCAATCATAAAACATGTTGATTTTCTTTTTTCTCCTTTTAGGGAAGCAGGGTTCTCCCCAGAATCTTTTAGTATAGTGGAGGGGCTGGCAAAAATAACCCAAACCAATGCACTGCGCTTTCATGAAAATGTGTTCATTTTGCATGACAGAGGGTGTCAAATACTACAAGTATAATATAGTGGTGTGGATCCTTTGTTGTGAAGTGTCAAAAACACTATTGTTTTGATCATCACCCATTCACAAGTTTTTGCAGACAATGCCAGCTGGAAAAGTGATGCCACTTGGCACAAAAATCTTTGAATTTTCATTAATTTTAATTTAGCAAAACTAACCAGGAAAATAGGGAAGAAACACACTAGATTTCAAAAGTAGTATAGTGGAGCTGGGCTGGAGTATAGTGGAGGGCCTCCCTTATTCCATCCTTTGGGGAGGACTCTGAGGGAAGCCTCATGGGCGAGCCTAATGGTGTAGTATTTTGTGAAAGTAGCTTGGCAAAGACAAATTGCTAGGAGGAAAACATCCTACAACTTCTCAAAATGTTGGTATTCCTGTTTAGTTGTCACATATATGTGACCATCGACAACCTCAATGATACTTGTGTTTTGGATAATTCATTTCAAAAGCTAAACTAACTTATAGTATACCTCTAATATTTTATACCTTTACCTGTTGTGCCTTGTACATCTTGGGCTTTCTTAATCCCTGCTGTCGAGCCATTATCCTCGTCTTGTCCAGCTCGCGTTGTTCCTTCTGTGGTTAACATATTTACATAATGAACTAGTAACATAAAATAAAGATATGATGTATGAAATTAAGAGACAATATGTCCAATATTTCAGAAAATTGAGGCAAACGGCTGTCAGTGTGGTCTTAGTAGTAACAATGGACGTTTCGAAAATAAAATCATGAGTTACAGCAGTTAGTTTTGATTTTGATCAAGTGGTGTAAAAACAGTGAGCACCATTAGACATTCTCTTCCCGAGCTAACTCACCTTTCTCAGCCTCCTCTTTCAAGAAGGCCATGATGGCTCTGAACCCCTGTCCACGCACATCCCATGGAGGGTATGTCAGGGGGTTTCCAGAAACATCCAAGTCCTTCAGCTTGCCGGCTCGGTAAAGGGCGGTTGGGAGCCTGGTGATCTTGTTGTTCCTTATGTACAGGTAGAACATGACAGGTAGTTCACACAGGACTTTTGGGAACGTGTCGAACTTGTTGTTCGAGAGGTGGACTTCCCGTAGGTTGTGCAGGTGACTCATGGTGCTCGGCAGGGTTCTGAGGAGGTTAGTTGACAATGATAAGTACCACAGGTGTTGTAAGTTTCCCACTCCCACTTCATCTGGCACCGTGTCAAACTTGCAGCCATCAGCGTACAGTTTCCCCAGTTTCTTCAGCTGCAGCACCTGTCTGGGGAACTCGTCAAACTGACAGTTGTCGACATAGAGAGTTTTCAGCCTGGTGAGTCGTGTGACGTCATCGGGGAGACGTCTGATGGGGTTTGCGCCGACACTTAACACCTCAAGGTTAGGGAGCGAGCAGACGCCTGAGGGTACCTCCGTCAGCTGATTACCATAAATGTACAGTTCTCTCAGTTTCTGCAGCTTTTCCACACCAGGGGGGAAGGTGGAGAGTTTATTGTTACCAACATGTAACACCTCAAGGTTAGGGAGCGAGCAGACGCCTGAGGGTACCTCCGTCAGCTGATTACCACAAATGTACAGCTGTCTCAGTTTCTGCAGCTTTTCTATGCCAGGAGGCAAGTTGGCAAGTTTGTTACTATGAACGTACAGATGTGTCAATTTCTGCAAGGAACCAATCTCCTGTGGCAAACTTGTCAGCATGTTGCCGTGCGCGTCCAAACGGTAAAGTTTCTGCAGCCGGCCGATTGCTTCCGGGATGCTGGTTAGTTTGTTGTCGGACACATCTAGAACCTCCAGGTCAGTGATATCAAACGCCTCCTCCGGGATGGACGTCAGACCCTGGTTACTCAGGTCAAGGGTCAGGCGACCGTTGACGGTCTGAGGCTGGAGGTTCGGACCTGCCCCTTTGTTGCGTCCTCCGTTCCCTGTGGTATAAAAGTTGGTATCAGATGAGGCCGAAAATCATGCCAAGGTTTTTGTTTTAATTGCATACATATTTGGTGGTTTTTGTTCATGTAATTCATACACACCATCCACAAACGCCACTGAAAATATAGCCGTCTTAGCTAAGGTGATGATTTAGAACGCATGCCGTAATTATTCTCGTAATAACCTGCACTTAAGGTGACTGTCGTCATCTAGTCAGTACGGTTATATTGCAACCATAGCGGACATTAACATTGAAGATGCTATCTCCACTTGACCTTGCATCTTCGGTAGGAGGTGTAGACAAGTACAATCTACATTGTACAAACATGCCTATGCTTCTAAAAATTGTAAGCACGCAGCATTAGGGGTTTTGTGTTTGTTTTTTCATTTCAGATGTTGATATTGGGATGCTGTTCGATGATAAAGAAAGTCACAATATTTTTTCCCTTCTGTTTCAACAAGTTAAAATTGATTTTTGGGCCTGCGTAGTTGTGTTACTGTCAAATGTAGTGTTCATGTAGTATAAGAGGAAAACATCGGCAGCTATTATCGACCTCCAAAATTAATATGTGGATACCATTGTAACTAACCTTTCTCAGCCTCCTGCTTCAGGAAGGCCATGGTTCCGTCGGTTCCTTGTGTACGCACATCCTGTGGAGGGTATGTCAGGGGGTTTCCAGAAACAACCAAGTCCTTCAGCTTGTCTGCTCGGTGAAGGGCGGTTGGGAGTCTGGTGATGTTGTTGTTACTTATGTTCAGTTTCTCCATGGCCGGTAGTTCACACAGGACTTTTGGGAACGTGTCGAACTTGTTGTTCCGGAGTAGAACCTCCCGTAGGTTGTGCAGGTGACTCATGGTGCTCGGCAGGGTTCTGAGGAGGTTATGTTCCAATGCCAAGTCCAACAGGTGTTGTAAGTTTCCCACTTCACCTGGGACAATGTCAAACTTGTTGCCCCCTGCGTACAGTTTCTCCAGTGTCTTCAGCTGCAGCACCTGTCTGGGGAACTCATCAAACTGACAGTTGGGCACACTGAGATCCTTCAGCCTGGTGAGTCTTGTGACGTCATCGGGGAGACGTCTGATGGGGTTCCTACCGACACTTAACACCTCAAGGTTAGGGAGCGAGCACACCCCTGGGGGAACCTCCGTCAGCTGATTATCATAAACGTACAGTTCTCTCAGTTTCTGCAGCTTCTCCACACCAGGAGGGAAGGTGGAGAGGTTGTTATTAAAGGCACTCAACACCTCAAGGTTTAGCAGCAGGCAAACTCCTGTTGGAAGCTTTGTCAATTTATTGTCATAAACGTACAGGTGTGTCAATTTCGGCAAGGTACCGATTGCCTGTGGCAAACTTGTCAGCTTGTTGCCGCCAGCGTCCAAACGGGAAAGTTTCTGCAGACGGCCGATTGCTTCCGGGATGCTGGTTAGTTTATTGTGGGACACATTTATAGACTCCAGGTCAGTGATATCAAACACCTCCTCCGGGATGGACGTCAGACCCTGGTTACTCAGGTTAAGGTAAAGCAGACCGTCGACGGTACGCTGGAGGTTCAGACCTGCCGCCATGTTGGGTATTTCCTGCATAATATACAAAGAAACTTTAGATATGATTCCCGCAAACGCGCATAGCACAATATGCCAACGAAAGAGGCAAAAACACACACAGAAAGACAGACTGACAACACGCACAGACACACAAACACACATACACACACATAATTCCACAAACACACACACACACATGTGCACATGTACATATAAACACAGACACACACACACACACACGAACATACGTCCACACTCACACACACATGCACACACACACACACACATGTACACACACGCACACATTCACACACATACACACACGCACACATACATGTACACAGACACACACGTGTGCGCGCACACACACACACATACACAAAAACAAAACTTTTCATGAGAAGCACCGTATGGCTGGCCACACAGCCACATTGGATAAAACATGGCCAAGATGCAGTCACGTACATTTAACTTTGCTTTTTAGTCAATATTTACCTGTATGCTGTTTCACAGTACACACATTTTTTCACAGTACACACATTTTTTTTAAGTTTGCAATCCAGGACCGGATTGGTCATATCGCCATCTTGCAACCACGTAATGCCAACTAAATTGTGCTGTCACAAAGATTACGCCGTTCTCTTTACCTTTCTAAAGTCTACTTGGCCTTTAACCGCCCACTTGCAAACTTTATTTACTGATTACACAACTATGTACCCATAGAGAGAGCGATATTCCCCTATTTGACCTTTGAACACCAGTGGGAGGTGGCACCACGTACAATGTACAAACATACCCGCGCTGCTAAAAGCTGCAAACATGTCCAACTTGGGGGTTAAGACCTGAATTTTCTCATTTTTCAAATCCATAAATTGGCAATAAGAAGCTACGCAATTGATTAGAGTATAATGATATGAAGGCTCAAAATGGTTAATCTATAGTTTGTAATCGATAATTAGTGATTAGTTGACTGAGATGTGATCCTAACACTGATACAGTAGTGACCCCTACACTAGCCTCTGGATCCGCACACACTTCAGGCACGTTGCACACACCGTGACTATGGGGTCTGCTATTTGGTTCAATAATAACGATATGAAGGCTCAATGCCGTCAAGCTATAGATCAAATCATTAGTGATTAGATGACTGAGATGTGATGCTAACGCTGATACAGTAGTGACCCCAACACTATCCTCGAGATCCGCAGGCACGTAGGTTGCACACACCGTGACTATGGAGCAACCGCCTGACTTTCCTAGTTGGTTAAATAATAGTCCGTTCGTTCGTTGCATCAGAATATCAAACAAAGTAATACATTTTACACTTGCATCGGTGATCTAATCTATTTGATATGACAAGTGTTAAAATATGTTAGTTAGAGCATAGCTATTAGCGAAAGTTTTGCAAAACTTTCCTAATGGAATTCTAATAAAAAACAAGCTAAAATTAGGCTCATTTTACTTCTTTGTTATTCCAAATGTTCAGGAGCAAAGTATGGGGTGTAGCTGATCAGGACCCTACTATAAGCCCATATGAGCATATCATTTGATGATTAAAAAGAGATTGTAAACCCAGGAGGACGATGAGGAAACGATCGTTCGAGGTGGAGGACTTTACCCATATTCTCAAAGCAGAGGTTGGGTCACGGGGATAGCAATGGCCGGGATTTTACAGGCTCGCTCCCCTAAAAAATCCCAGCCACTACTACCTCCGCGATCTAACGTCTGCTTGGAGAATACCGTATCTCTACTTGTTGTTTAAACGTCAGTGGGAGGTGGCACCAGGTACAATGTACAAAGATAACGGCCCTACCCTGCCAAAATGGCAAACACGTCACACTAGAGGTTTTAGACGTGACTTGTTCAACTTTGATGTTAGTTAATAATGACGAGCTTTTTGATAATACGTTACATCAGGATTTGAGGACTGAATGCGATACAACTTTAATTTGTATTCCCAATGACAAGTCGCATATTATGGCATGTTCGTTACAAACACTGATACTTAAATTCCCCAATACTAGCCTCTGGCATCTCAGTCACGTTGCGTAAAACGTGACTATGGGATAGTCACGTAACTTTTTTTCATTGTTAATTTTAATCTTTTTTCCTTTGTCAGGACAGATTTAATGCAATATAAACTTTTGGTTTTCAGTAAATCAGTCAAAGGCAACACTTTGTCCACCTCTAACTTGCGCATTAGGTATGTTGGTTTCCATATGGTATCCATTGGCAAAAACACACAATATGCATGTAACATTATGATTTAAAATTAGTCAATGGATAGGCGTGGGACCTTAATATCTAACTATTCTGTGTTAAAGTGAACAGTTTGCTATCGCACAGAAAACATATTCTCAGTTTCCAACGAATCGCGCAAGGTCTATTTGAAAAGTGAGTGACTCAAAACTGCAGCATAACAAGGTAACGATTACTCACGGCTTTAACACTTGGGTGGTGCAAATTAGGGTGAAACCTTGTTCTTGGGTTGTTCTTCTCCGCTCAGTAGCCAGACACGCTGTTCTCTCCACGTAGACGTGTTTACCCAGCGCATGCGCCTCGCCCTAAAAGTAGAATTTCCCCTCGTGTCATGTGAGGTATGAGAGCGTTTGCGCGATGTTTCAACTTAACTTTTTAACACCTGTCGGAGTGAAACATATGACTCTATTTGACCACAGAGGGAGAAATAAAAGCATTGTAATTAATGGATATTTTTCTCTGAACCGATCAAAAACAAACATATAGATGGATATCCAGCTCACCTGTTGTGCTTACGTGTTACTGCTGACCTCTGACCCCTGGGAGGGTGTTTACCGCGTACGGTGTGGACTTAACGAACGTGTGAGGTGATATGGTGAAGACTGGGTCATTGTGCGTTTGATGCAGGGGAATTTGCAGTAATTTTTGATAAGTTTACAGTGCAATGGATATCGACACCTGGCTGGAAAACTGTAGTAGTTACTTGACAATTTACTACTTAGCACATTGAATTTTTAATATCATTTTTTTTCATTTCTGTTAATATGTAGTTTACCTTAAGAAAGTCACTATTCTTATGAGTTTTTAATTTTTTTTTATTTATTAGATATTAGATCAAATGTGACGTTTAGAGGGGCTATCCGTATAATTTGACCAAATTCATGTTTTTACACTCAGACAATGTGAACCGCGGAGAGTGTGGATTTTAATTTACGAGCATGTGATCATGATCAGGACATAAAACATATAAACAGAATTTTTCCAACTGTTCTTCTTGTCAATCCAGCGGTTAATCGGGCAGCTTAACGTCCGTTACTACCGCAAAAATCAATAAATTCCTAAAGTAGAGTCACATGTTTTGCCACGTGTCCACCCTGTGAACTCCACAACTGTGTTTACCAGGTACAGTGTTGACTCAGGTAAATATTGGGAGCACCTTACGGCCGTACGTGAGGTTAACATCTTATTCTTCTTGGAGGCATGTAATTTCGCAACATTTCAACATTTTTGCTACAAACGGAATACTAAAAAAAATTAGTTAGGTATAAGAAAGGTTAACTTTGTTGATTGTTTTTAATGAATGGCACTATGAACAAAAATACCATATTAGTTAGTAAAGTAGTGCATTAGTTCACCTTTCGTACCCCTGCAACTGCGCCTCTTGTCAGCCATTTGTCACCGGTTAGTGTGTCAGCCATATAGCTTTACGTCCTTTACAGCCGCAAAAATCAATAAATGCCTTCTAAGTATAGTCACCACGTGCCCATACTGACCTTGTGAACCCCACAACGATGTTTACCAGGTACGATGTTGACTCAGGTAAATATTGAGACGACCTTACAGCCGTACGTGAGGTTAATGTCTTAATAAGCGGCATATTCCATGCCTCGTGTGTGTGTGTATGGACTGCTTGTGCTGCTTGTGTATTAGTGCCAATAAGAGCTTTGTGTATCGTGCCAAGTTTATAACGTTGGAGAATCTTTGTAGAGAAAATACGATAAATTATGTGAAACAAATAACTGTGCTTGTGCAGAAGTATAGATAAGAGCTCTGTGTCGTGCAATTTAGTTTATATCGCAGAAGAAACTTCTACTAGTATGTTACCTTCAGGTTCTTTCCGATTGAAGGATGCTGAGACGATGATGCAGTTCGTAATTGTTTATTTGTCACTCTCTCCTAGATGGTTACAGCCTTTCCAAAACCTGGCTTCGTCTTCCCCGGACCTCCAGTCCAGACTTCCTTCCCTGGATCTCTAAACCCGTCTGACTGTCTGACGTAGTTCTTCCCAGACTACACCCCTGTCTTAACCGGGGCTGGTTCTCTAACCTTTAGGGAGGGGATACCTTACATAGGCTTTTCTCATGTATTCTATTCTACTCTATTCTAAACTTACAACATAGTATATTAAGATATAACAATCGTCATCTCGGAACCAAATAGTTCCTGTCGTACTTGTAGTTTTGATGGCAGTTCTCTCCTGCAGTACCGACGCTTCTCGTAAGGGTAGCGAATTGCTAAGCACACTGCAAGTTGCAGGCAGGGGTCAACGTACTGCTGAGTTCTCCAAACTGCCCCATGTACTTGTCGGCTCACTATTGAGTTCTCCTTACTGACCCATGTACTTATCGGCTAACTGTTGAGTTCTCCTTATTGACCCATGTACTTATCGACTCACTGTTGAGTTCTCCTTACTGACCCATGTACTTATCGGCTCACTGTTGAGTTCTCCAGACTGACCCATGTACTTATCGGCTCACTGTTGAGTACTGCTTACTGCCCCATGTACTTATCGGCTAACTGTTGAGTTCTCCTCACTGACCCATGTACTTATCGGCTCACTGTTGAGTTCTCCGGACTGACCCATGTACTTATCGGCTCACTGTTGAGTTCTCCGGACTGACCCATGTACTTATCGGCTCACTGTTGAGTTCTCCGGACTGACCCATGTACTTATCGGCTCACTGTTGAGTTCTCCTTACTGACCCATGTACTTATCGGCTCACTGTTGAGTACTCCGGACTGACCCATGTATTTATCGGCTGTTGTTGTTGTTGTCGATGACTAAAACATTACGCAAGTTACGCTGTGTCCTGCTGGAGTTATTCAGTCTGATGCGAACAGTTCTGAACGTTACTTTATACAGATCCACAAATAGCCTGACATTCCAGCTATCTTCCTGGGTTTATACAATGTAATGTAATGCATTTAAACATGATCGCTAATTGGAAAGGTGGGGGTAACAGAAAATTCTTCCATAAGATGGGAAAGATACATCCATGCCGGGAATACAGAATTAATAGAAATCAACGTTTCAATGGACACACGCTTTCCTGCAGGGTCTGTTTTGTTCATACTCCCAGGTACCTACCTCCCTGCTAGTCCCTTGTGAACCTCCTGGTCGGTGCTGTGTTTTTTTGGGGGGGGGGGGGGGGGGGGGCAAGGTAGGCATGAGGATGGAGAGCTGCCTCTAGGCCCGTCTGGCACATCATAATATAAAAAAACCTCGTCGATGCTTCTACGAAGTTTGGTTTCTAACCTTCTCATAAAGCAGTATATAAGTGGGTAAGGTCTGTGTGGGTAGAACAAACATATCAGAGCTGCTGTTCCGCAGATTGTGCAAAACAGAACCGGTGCGGTTTACTGGATATGTCATACTAAGTTTACCTGTTTAATGTGGTAGAATCAGACTTCATGGTTAAGGGCTACATACTTGTCCATGAAACACAGTCACCCATGGAATTTATTTCACCGCACCAAAAGATTAACACTGAAAATAGCTATAAGCACAATAAACAATGAAAACATTAACACTGCCGATAGCTCATCGTTGTAAGTGCCATGACACTATTTTATGAACATCATTTGAACGCTATCAAAGCACTACAGTGTTTACCATTGGTAATACAAAAATCGGCTAAAACTGTTTATATTACAACAGCTTTGTGTATTTTGATTAGTCATGTCGATTCCAACTCTTCTTTATCCTCCATAAAGTATATACATATATGAATATATGGGTTTAATCTCTTTTAAAAATTATTCATATGTAAATATAACAAGTGCAGAATACTAAACAAAAGCAATACTAATATAACACCATTCTTGGGACGTACATTATAATGTAGTGGTTATCTGACTCCGCCGCATATTATTTCATCTATTTCGCCCCTTTCTACTATTTTCCAGCGACTCATGGACTATGGTAAAGCATCGATAAATACAACATGAGTAATATGGAAATGTACCAGGGTACTACAGCTCAGTTTTACATTTTGCCGTTAAGGAGTGATGATCTGATTAATTATTCAAATGTAAGTGAAATAACTACAGAATGCTTACCACATGCATTACTTTAATTCAACACCACACCTTTGTGTATTTCATTAATCATAATACTAACAAAACATTCATCGATACATGAGTAAATATCATCATCATCATCATCTAAATGAGTAAATATGCAGTATGTTATTTTCACAAAGAAACCGTTTCTAACCAACTTGATATGATATTCTTGCATTTCTGATTATACGTAAAACTAATAATTGTAATAACTACATTGAAGTAGGGGGGGTATTAGAAGGTAATCTTCTTTTGGCACACCGAATTGTTGTCCGAAAGCTTGGCAGGTGGAAAACTTTGGTGATGTCAACAGAACTGCAATATCTGACTTACCAAGTCACTATCTAAAGTAGGATATAAAATGTTATGTCTCAAACTGATTGATGCCAGCACATCATATAAGTGAAGCTTATCACGTAATGTTATCATTATTATCATCTAAAGTAAGAACATAATTATTTATATATGTAAAATGATATATCGCAAACTGATTGAAGACAGTATATCAGCTTAAAACTCATCAAGAGAATAAAAGGTCCAAAGACGCGAGCCAATCATTTGTACAGGTCTAAAAGTAAGTAAGCTGAATTATCACGTTTCCAAGTAGTTATTTTAGCGTTTGCATATGATTGTGATAATCTGTTAACATATGTCTTATTATTTCAAGACCTTACAGTCAAAGAAATTTGTTGATATGTACAATGTACTAGCGAACAATCAGACTAATCCCTGTGGCTATACACGTGTAATATATTTAATGACAGTAGCAGAGAAGTCACCGCAATACATCTCGTATTCGCCAGTTGTCTGTTCTGTTACTTCCTGCTAGCTGCAGCCTGTAATAAGAATAGAGAAATAATCTCCAAACATATAATGTGCAAAGAGGTACTGGACAATGGGGGGTCACCTAAAAAGAACTAAATACTTTCTGACTGCACAACGGTTACCTTTCACATTGAACTGGGCAATGGGGTGTCGCCTAAAGGGACAATGCTTCACACTGAAACCAGAAGTCCGTCTATATTTTTGTTGAATTTACTGCGTTTGTAATTGACAATGTGCAAGGTTATTATATCATATAGTTACTGCATTGTCTCAAGGATGAAATATGTAACTGATTGCATCCTATATTATGATGTAGCGCTGAAAATAGCCTCACTTCATTGTTAATGATTGTAATTCCGCACTCTTCTTCCATTGTGCGTTTTAACTTACCTCTAGACAGTAATTAAGGAATATAAAGGTGCCAGAAAGAAGTGTCATCATGTT
>NW_023365789.1:272959-297177 GCF_000003815.2 Branchiostoma floridae
ACTGGTAAGGCATAAAGTTCTTGGTACTTCTGTACTTGTATGGAGTCAAATGATGGGTGGTGACCATAGAAGAAGGTTATAACTGATGGTCATAAAATTTCTCTTCTTTTTTTCAGTTCATTTTTTTTCTGGTAAGGTCATGTTCTAAATACAACTCAAGTATAAAGGTTGTCTTATGGCAACTCAATACAGTGCGTCTGACACACACGCGGGTCTAATCATAGTTTCCTTAGCTTAGTTGTTGATATAAGAGTTCGTAACCATCAACGAGAATTGTATACAGTTTGGGCGAGGACATGCTTACTATGTTGACCTGAAGGATCAACATAGTCGTCTCAGTGCTTTACAGTTTAGACATGGAGGACTTGATAAAGGTATTCTTCTCACCGTTGAATGTGGGCCTGTCCTCCGGGTTCTGGCTCCAGCATGTCTGCATCAGCTGACTGACTGTGTTCACGTCAGGCAGGTCTGTAGGGACCAGGGTCAGGTCAGGTCGCTGTCCTGACGTCACCGCAAGTCTGATCAGGGCAGAGTTCATAGCATCTGCAAATATGGTGATAAAGAAAGCAGTCTGTGGTAAATTTCAGGTACACCATTTTCAAATACGAAACGTGTAATTTGTGCATCACAGAGTCGAAGATATTCAAGGCCTACAATTGGAGTTTGGCTGACGATTGAGATGCCTCGACAAGAGAACAAATATCAGACAACATGAACTCACTTCCATACAGCTCTGCTCTTGTAATGATCTCCCAGAGCAGCACACCAAAACTGAAACAAAAATACTTTTGTTGAGCTGAAAGAAAAACAAAAAAATTGATTTCTGGTTCATTTTGTATGTAAATGTATGAAAGGATGTTGGCTAGTACCTGTAAACATCGAACTGAGAAGTTGGGGCGAGGTTGATATCCAAGAAGTACTCCGGTGGTGCATGCGTGATTGTGCTTCCTTCCGGACTGGTTTGCGTGCCAACACGAGATTTCAGCTTCCACTTGGACAGTCCGAAGTCTGAAATCTGAAATGGAACATTTACTTAGAATATACAATTCCTCGTGTAAAATTTAGAATTCATTCATTTCAAAACTAAGTGGTCACTTTTCTCTCACAATATGTAATTGTTACCTTCACATGGAAGTCCCCATCCAGTAGCACATTCTCTGCCTTCAGATCACAGTGGAGAATCTGTGGGTTCTGGCAGTGCAGGAAAGTCATCCCCAGGGAGATCTCGTGCGCCATTCTCCACCTCAGGGCCCAGGGCACGTCCACATCCCGCAGCAGCCCGGCCAGAGAGCCGTTCTCCATGTAGGGCATCACGATGGCGAAGTTTGGATCCAGACAGACCCCCAGCAGACTGATGACGTGGTCTGATCGGCTTCCCAGGTTCAGTTTCCTCGCCTCAGAGTACAACACTTCCTGCTCACTTCAAGTGAAGGAGCATACAAAAACAACATGTGAGTGAAAATTGCTTCCATTCCTGTAAAATATGTTATCTATAATACATTCTCTTATATCCATATCTAAAAATCTGTATATCCACAATCTTTATCCATACGGGTCAAATCCAAAAGTGCAAAATAGCCATCAGCTCTGTTGTTCTATGTGACCGTTGGGGCATCACAGAATATCTGGCAGCTAGTTTCCTCCAACGTTCTCGAGTATCTGTTCTTAGAGTTGCACTTTTATTAGTGTCATGTCAGTCCATTCTCCGGTATTATCATCCATATTTCCGTCATCCATGGACTTTGCATGGCAGTTTTGGCTGTCTCAATGACCGTGACATGAACGTACTGTGTGACATACGGAAGTGAACACTCAATCGGTCGTAGGGAAAGCTTTTTTTCAAATAGACATCGTTTGACGTCAGAAAAGAAAAAACACAGGAAATCCTGACCTTCCTTCTATCTTGCGAGTCAGCAGACATTTGACGGCCACGTCCTGTCTCCAGTCAAGATGCCGGGCTTTCGTGACGTAGGCGAACCCCCCACGACCGAGAATGGACTGTTCCTCCAGGCGTCCAGACTCCACAATAGGGAACCTGCGATCTATCGTCACGCTAGGGTATCTGGTGGGGGAAATATTAAATGTCTGGGTATAAACCTAAAGCACCTTGCAGCGTTATGGTTTTTCTTTGTGCGATAACTTATTTTTTTTCACAGACTATTGCCACAAGTCAAACAAACAGCTAATGTACCTGTTCTGAAGATCACCAGCCTCTTGGCCACCAACAGCACCGAGGTCTGCTCCATGTCCTCTTGTTCTGATATCTGCGGTCTGATAAAAAAAGTTTTTGATTGGTCACATGGCGCAGTGTACCAATTACTGATTTGAAATGTTCTCAAAAAAGCCATTTCCATTGAACCTAAAAACATAAAACAGACAAATAAACATCACCGCACCCGGGGTATCGTCGAAAGCTGCTCGGCCAGCTGCTGAAAGTCCAGGTCTCTGAGGTGCTGCTCCAGGGCGGAAAGTGTGGCCGTCTCACCTTCCTTCTCTCTCCACTGTACCAGGGTCTGGTACACCTGGTCAGGAACGTCGTCTGGGGCGGAAGCCTGGCGAATAGGAAGCAGGGAAAATCTAACATTTCTGTTTGCTGGATTTCCTGAGAATTTTACTTAAAATTACATCTAAAACGCCACTTACGATGAAGAGCTCGAGTGGCTGTTTTATAGTTATTTACGGTTGGCAAGCTATAATTCATTACAAAGCAAACCATAACCTGATATATTATTGCAGAATTTTTAGCAAAAGATAAGAAATATGTTGATTTGTTGCGCCGAATCAGACCCGCTGCATGTATAACATAGATTCACAAGTATGAAATATTATTGAAGTCAGTTGATTTTATCTGCACAAATGCAATGCCAATATGGTGATGATGATGATGATGATAACCCCACCTTGATGTCGTTTATCTCCGTGTTGCTGAGCCCCAGGCTCCTTGCCAGGGGTTTCCACTCGGTTTGCTTCACCTTCACGGACAGACGGTTGAAGAGCTTGAGAACCTCTGTAACAAAACATCTCTTGTCAACTCTAACGGATAAAATACATTGTCAAGTTACTAGCAACACAACCAAAACAACTTATGTGTAGAGGTGGGGAAATTGTGGGTTAAACTAATACATCATACAAACATCTACAGTTAAAAGATTAGGTTGAGCTATTTGAAGTGGTAACTTTGTGAGGTAACATTAACGATATCATCATTAAAGGCATGCCTCACCTTTCCCAGCCTCCTGTTTCAAGAAGGCCATGATGGCGCCGGTCCCTTGTTCACACACATCCTGTGGAGGATATGTCAGGGGGTTTCCAGACACATCCAAGTCCTCCAGCTTGTCTGCTCGGTGAAGGGCGGTTGGGAGCCTGGTGATGTTGTTGTTCTTTATGACCAGTTTCTCCATGGCAGGTAGTTCACACAGGACTTCTGGGAACGTGTGGAACTTGTTGTTCTCGAGGTAGACCTCCTGTAGGTTGTGCAGGTGAAGGCGGAAGGCGGAGAGTTTATTATTACTGACATCTAACACCTCGAGGTTAGGGAGCGAGCAGACGCCTGAGGGTACCTCCGTCAGCTGATTATAGTCAATGTGCAGTTCTCTCAGTTTCTGCAGCTTTTCCACACCAGGAGGGAAGGTGGAGAGTTTATTATTATAGACACTTAACACCTCAAGGTTAGGGAGCGAGCAAACGCCTGAGGGCACCTCCGTCAGCTGATTGTCACAAATGTACAGATGTGTCAATTTCTGCAAGGAACCGATCGCCTGTGGCAAACTTGTCAGCATGTTGCTATAAGCGCTCAAACGGTAAAGTTTCTGCAGACGGCCGATTGCTTCCGGGATGCTGGTTAGTTTGTTTCTGGACACATCTAGAACCTCCAGGTCAGTGATATCAAACACCTCCTCCGGGATGGACGTCAGACCCTGGTTACTCAGGTCAAGGTAAAGCAGACCGTCGACGGTACGCTGGAGGTTCAGGCCTGCCGCCATGTTGGATAATTCCTGCATAAGGTACAAAGAAACTGTAGATTTGATTCCCGCAAACGCGCATAGCACGCACACACATACACACACACACACACACACACACACACACACAAACCTGTGATGGTGATGAGATGCATGGTATACTAGCTACTGTAGAGTAGAAACCCTCAATATTAGCCTTTGTTTACAGTCACGATGCAAAACGTACAGGCATATACATGTAAATGTTCGTTACAGTATCTCCATGAAATATCTTGGATGTTGTATTTTCACTAGCGTTTGTCTGTGTGTTTGTGAACAAGATAACTCAAGAACAGCTGTGTGGATTGGTTTCATACTTGGTGTTTGGTGGGGCGTGAATGTGATGAAAGCTGGAAATGATTATATTTTCGGCCCCCTAGCCGCGTCCCTTGGTACTGCAGTGCTATCTCGTGTTCTGAACAAGCTATGGTCATGTGCTTAGGACGATGTTTGGGCCCCCTAGTGACTAGTTTGGGGATAGCAGGGGCACTTTTAATACTCCTTAGTTGATATTGCTCTGTATGGCAGCAAACGGTGGGACTGGTCGGTTCATTTTTAGCCGTTATAAGACTACAATCGTTGGTCCGCTTTGTCATCTTGCAATCTTCACGTAATGACAACTACATTGTGCTGTCACAAAGATTACGCCGTTCTATTTACCATTTTATATATATGATCTTTAAACGCTCCTGGGAGGCTGACTCGGCCTCAAGCTCACTTTGCAAACTTTATTTACTGACAAAACAATCATGTAGCTATATAGAGAGAGAACGTTATTCCCCTACTTGACCTTTGACCGCCAGTGGCAGGTGGCACCAGGTACAATGTACGAACATACCTGCGCTGTGCAATACGTTTCGACCGATCCAAGTTGGGGGTTTTGACTAGAAATGACATCTTCATTAACTGACAACACAACTATGTAACCGTAGAACGTGTGTGATCCCAGTAGTGACCCCGACACTAAACTCGAGATCCGCAGTCACGTTTTACTCACCGTTGGACTTTTTTGTCAGACCATCAAGCATGCTAAAGTACATCACAATCTTCTTTTACTGACTAAAGAGTTATGTTATATACCAGCCGACATGCTCACTCCACCATCTTTATTTACTGACGACACAATTATGTAGCCATAGAGATAACTTTATTCCCCTACTGGACCTTTGAACCCCAGTGCAGTGGGAGGTGGCACCAGGTACAACATACCTGCGCTGCCAAGACATTTCAACCGATACAAGACTGGGAATTTCTGACTTTTTTTGCAAATTTCATAGATCAGTAATGACGATCTACCCTGCTGTTTTACTACCCAATGTGTGCTTGTCATCATCATTACACCGGAAGAGTCCTAACTTTGAACATCAGCTAAGCCTTTGGGTGATGTTTCGACATCTGTTTTATGCGATTTAAGAACATATTTACGTATGTTAGACTCTGTCGCAGGCTAACCGACATGCTCACTCCGCCATCTTTATTTACTGACAACACAATAATATAGCAATATGAACATTATTCCCCTACTTGACCTTTGAGCTCCCGTGGGAGGTGGCACCAGGTACAATGTACAAACATACCTGCGCTGCCGAAAGATGTAAACATGTCCAACTTGGGGTTTTAGATTTGAATTTTCTCATTTCTCAAATCCACAACTTAGTAATAAGAAGCTACGCAATTGATAAGAGCATAACGATATGAAGGCTCAAAATGATTAATCTATAGTTTGTAATCGATAATTAGTGATTAGAATAATGAGACGTGATCCTAACACTGATACAGTAGTAACCCCCACACTAGCCTCGAGATCCGCAGGCACGTTGCACACACCGTGACTATGGAGCAACCGCGTGACTTTGCTGTTGCTACTTGGCTGAGTAAAAATTTAATTAGTTCACTGCGTCATAACATCAAAGAAAGTCGAAAACGTTACACCATCATGATTTGATTCTTGTTTGATATGAAAAAATTTAAAGCATGAAAGAGCTTAGCTATTGTTGCTGAAGACTTTGCTTAAGTTTGCAAGACAATTTTTATAAATAGGCAATGGAGAGGCAATCTAACCTGTAGGCTTACTTAAATTTCTTCCCAAATGTTTAGGGATGATGTATTGGAGTAAGGTCCCTGGCTATGAGAGGGGGGGGGGGGGGTGCTCCAACCCGGTTTCAGATTCCCCAACTGCGGGCCGAGAGCGATACAACGTCAACATCCTACAAGTCAAGTGCTGATCATTATCATTATCATTACAACATCCATCATGCAGATATACGGACGTATTTCATTATGAAAGTTATGTTCTTATAGTCTCTCCATGCTATAAGTAACTAAGTAAGAACTTTACTATCAAGCTCAAACCATACCATTTGCTGGTTACAAAGATGGAGTTTCCTATGTTTGCATTGGATACAGAGACTCTTTAAACCGTCTAACACGGTGTCTAGTAAAAGATAAACAAATCAACAGCATAAGAAGTGCCAAATTACCTACAGTTTTCACTCCTTATGCATTATGTTGAGACGATGTGAGGCACAGTTAGCCTTAATCTGTATTGTAATCTGTTTTTTTACTGGCTCGCTTCCCTCAAAAATCCCAGCCACTACTACCTCATTCCAACCTCTGCTTGGAGAATACCGTATCCATATTTGATCTTTAAACGTCAGTGGAGGGGGCACCAGGTACAATGTACAAAGATAACGGTACCACCCTGCCAAAATGGCAAACACGTCACACTAGGGGTTTTAGACGTGACTTGTTCAACTTTGATGTTAGTTAATAATGACGAGCTTTTTGATAATACGTAACATCAAGACTTGAGGAATGAATGCGGTAAAACGTAAATTTGTATTCCCAATGACAAGTCGCATCTTATGGCATGTTCGTTACAGACACTGATACTTAAATTCCCCCAATACTAGCCTCCGGCCACGCAGTCACGTTGCGTATAACGTGACTATGGGACAGTCACGTAACTTTTTTTCTTTGTTAATATTAATATTTTTCCTTTGTCAAGACAGATTTAATGCAATATAGACAATCTGCTTTTGGTTGTCATTAAATCAGTCAAAGGCAACACTGTGTCCACCTCTAACTTGCGCATTGGGTAAGTTGGTTTCCATGGTACCCATTGGCAAAAACACAAAACATGCATGTAACATTATGATTTAAAATAAATCAATGGATTGGCATGGGACCTTAATATCTAACTATTCTGTGTTAAAGTGAAGAGTTTGCTATCGCACAGACTTATTCTCAGATTTAATCGAGTTGCGCAAGGTCTATTTGAAAAGTGAGCACGGCAGGTGACTGCAGCATAACAAGGTAACGACTACTCACGGCTTTAACACTTGGGTGGTGCAAATTACGGTGAAACCTTCTCCGTGAATTGTTCTCCCCCTCTCAGTAACTTTACACACTGTTCGCTCCACGTAGACGTATTTGCCCAGCGCATGCGCCTAGCCCTAAAAGTAGAATTTCCCCTCGTGTCACGTGAGATATTAGAGCGTGGGTAGGCCTGTCTGCCTTTTGCGCGATGTTTCAACTGAACTTCTTAACACATGCCGGAGTGAAACATATGACCTTGTTTGACCACAAAAGTAGAAATACAACCATAATTGTAGTGATGATTGATGGATATTTATTCTCTGAACCGATCAAAAACAAACATATAGATGGATATCAAGCTCACCTGTTGTGCTTACGTGTCACTGCTGACCTCTGACCCCCGGGAGGGTGTTTACCACGTACGGTGTGGACTTAACGAACGTGTGGTGCGATAAGGTGAAGATGGGGCCATTGTGCATTTGATGCAGGGGGAATTTGCAGTAATTTTGATAAGTTTGCAGTACAAGGGATGAAGTATCGACAGGAAAACTGTAGTAGTTACTTGACATTTTACTACTTAACACACTGAATTTTTAAGATCATTTTTTTGTCATTTCTGTTATGTAGTTTACCTTAAGAAAGTCACTATTTTTATGAGTTTTTATTTTTTTATTTATTAGAACCCCAATTATGACGTTTAGAGGGGCTATCCGTATGATTTTGCCAAATGGTGCCTCATGTTATTACTCTGAGACAATGTGAACCCCGGAGAGTGTGGACTTTTACTAGCATGTGATGGTAGTGATGCTAGCTATGTGATACTAGCATGATCAGGGCATATAGTAGTAAGACATATAACGAGAATCTGTTCTTCTTGTCAGTCTTGTTATCCTTCTTGTTAATCGGGCAGCTTTGCCTTTCCTACCACAAAAATCAATAAATTTCTAAAAAAAAAAGAATCACCTGTTTTGCCCACGTGTCTATACCCACCTTGTGAACTCCACAACGGTGTTTACCAGGTACGGTGTTGACTCAGGTAAATATTGAGGTGACCTTACGGCCGTACGTGAGGTTAACGTCTTATGCTTGTTGGAGGGATGTAATTTCGCAACATTTCAACATTTTTGCTACAAACGGAATATTTTTTAGTTCTATGAAATGTTAACTTTTTTTCATTGCTCTTAATGAATGACACTATGAACAAAAATACCATATTAGTCAGTAAAGTAGTGTATTAGTTCTCCCTCCGTGCCCATACAACTGCGCTTCTTATCAGCCATTTGTTAACGGTTAGTTTGTCAGCCGTATAGCTTTACGTCCTTTACAGCCAGCAAAATCAATAAATACCTTCTAAGTATAGTCACCATGTGCCCATACTGACCTGTGACCTCCACAATGGTGTTTACCAGGTACGGTGTTGACTCAGGTAAATATTGTACGGTGTTGACTCAGGTAAATATTGAGGTGACCTTACGGCCGTACGTGAGGTTAACGTCTTATGCTTGTTGAAGGCATGTAATTTCGCAACATTTCAACATTTTTCCTACAAACGGAATACAAGTTGGTTTCAAGAAAGGTTAACTTTTTAATTTCTTTTAATGAATGGCACTTTGAACAAAAATACCATATTTGTCAAGTAGCTAGGTACAAACCCTGCCTAGCTAGGTACAAACCCTGCCTGGCTAGGTCCCATCCCTGCCCAGCTAGGTCCCAACCCTGCCTAGCTAGGTCCCAACCCTGCCTAGCTAGGTCCCAACCCTGTACTGCAGCCAGTAGTATCTCAGTGAATAAGTCGCACCGGGTAAAAGACTACTGACCCTACATGGATTTTGACCGTTTGGGAAAAACTTCTGGTAAACTCAATAATATGCTGACTAGTCTCGTTACCAGGCTATACTGGGCGGGCTATTTGTGGCCAATAATGCGCTTTTCTGTTTTTCATGGCGTATTAATTTTATATGTACCAATTTTCTTGCTGGCCGAATTCATAGAATACTAGTACGAAGGCCGCCCACAATCAAAGCTAACATGCCATCAGAAAATAAAATACTCGTAAGGCAGTAAACTAGTTGGTAAAGTCTGCGTGAGTGGAGCCAATGTATTAGAGCTGGTCTAACTTATCTTGTACAACATTGGTGTGTTACGACTTGCGGCGGTTTACTGGTTATAGTATATGGTGTGGAGAACAATGACGGCCCACCTTAAAGGACTCCTACATACTGGGTGGATAGATGGGTAGATACAGAGTGTACCTGTTTAAAGATTATGCATCATACATCAGGGTTACATATGATACTTTGTCATGAAACTCTAACTCATAAAACAGTCACCAGCCGTCATTTTTACCCAATTTTATTTACCACGTCACACGATTAACATGCAAAATAAGCAGAATGAAGAATGTAGACATTTACCAAATACTAAATCATTTTAAGCGCCATTAGATTATTAATTACTTTTATGTATACATTATATTATTAATATGTTACTTTCAACCAACACCAAAATTATTCAGTTAAGAACTATATAACACTTCAGTGTTTATAATTTGTAATATAAAATCGATTAGAATTGTTAACTGTTTTATGTATTTCAATACATCATGTAGATTCCCAAATATGAACTGAAACTTCACTTTTCGTTTACTGAATGTATAGAAGTCAATGAATTGAATGCAATTACTGCAGAATACTAACCATAAGCAATTCAATACTATAATCTGACCTATGTTGGTAATTATAGATTGAACAAAACATCCATAACAGATACTTACGACAGTGTGCCTATCAAGTAGCAAATAGTTATGTTCATAAGTTGATAATATGATCAAAACTGAATCATTCTACACCTCTGTTTTGCTATTTTGTGGTGACCACCACCTTACACATTGTTCTTAAAATGACAATGATATGATTATATATGACATCGTATAAGCTGGATTTTCATGATAAGATATAGTGAAGGGCAAGTGGAATATTTGACAGCTTTTAGCTACATCAAGTCCTTTTTTTAAATTCTATGTAGTTGACTTCTTTTTCTGCCACAAAACCAAACAAATTAAACTCAATTAAAAACTTTCACATCAACTTACAGATCTAGAACAATCCTCACAGCGCTACCTCGAAATTCAATTCAGAATAAACCCTCATTTCATTATCAGTACGGAAGTTCGCACATCAAGTACATTTTTCACAGATCTACGTGTATTTTACAAACGCATGTGCCAAATGCTAGGAGTAGGCTATAACATGCGTCTGAGATTACACCCTATGACCATTCATATTATAGCATTGCTACTGCGATGTAGACATCAGCCCCTTCATAATCTATTTGCACTGTCTATCTACATCCATCAATGTGTACACCTTTTGTGACAAAATGCCATTATTTGCAAAGTTCCCTATCAAACGAGAAATAGCCTGTCAGTCTAGATATTAGTTTACACGCTATAATTGTATTGATAATTAAAGTGGATGATATCGTTGCTTTGGTTAATCATGTAGGTCAACTTAATTCATATCTTATTTTGCCTTCAGCCTCTTCAAATTTCGAATTCAACGACCACTGCCGCCTTCTTTTTGATCAACACTGATGACCAATCACACCAGAACGTAAACTCGCGAGAGTTAGGGGCACGTGATCCTGCGGATACTTGTCGTCAGCGATTAGTCAATGTGCCGATTGTTGTTTCGGTTAATCACTTAGCTTTCGGCCTCTTCACAAAAGAATCCACCATCCTCACCAACTGCTCAAACAGCACCCCCTTCCACGGGTCCTCGTCCTGACCTTTGGCCATGTTGATGTAGATGAGCTGCGCGAAGGGGATGGACATGGGCCCGGGCGGCGGCCATGTTGTCTTCTCCAGCATCACGGGGATGATCGGTGTCTTCAAGGTGTGCGCAAGCGCAACTTCGTCCCGGCAGTTCTTGGACTCGGCGTAAGGGGGCGTCACGCAGCTGACAACGACCTGGACGTGAGATACGTAATAATATCAAGTCCAAATCACATTGTTAGAAGAATTGTTTAAGCATTGCATATTATAGTGATTTGGTTGGTCGTTGTGTTTTCACAGAAAGGCTTACCTGGCTCTTCACAATTTTCGTACTCTGCATGGGCGTTAAATTACAAACTAAATATTGCTATCATTATATTACTGAATATCAAGCTGATTTGTTACACCGAAAGGCTGTTATACTGGCTATATAGCTACAGATACAGCTATTCATTATAAGACATACCATATACTCGACCACTCATTCACATACTCAGTCATACTCACACTCACTTACTGACTTATTCATCAGTCGCTCACTCACTCAAACACTCATTCACTCGCACCCATTCTCTAACCTAATTTTCTATGCTCACAATAATCCGTACCTTTGCTCCCCTGATACCCTTGTCCATCATCTCGTACAGACTGTCTCCTCCCCCCATCTGCTTGATGTCCATCCAGCAGCTGTAGCCTCGCTCCTGCAGGCGGTCGTGCAGCAGCAGCACTTTGTCCTGGTGGTCCCACTGGTACGACAGGAAAACCGCATTGTGCTGCAGAAAGACAGAGTATGTTAACTGTAATGGTTTGTTTCTGTAGATTCTATGCCTTTGGTAATACTCTATATTGGCTCCCTTGCGTGCTGAAAATAATCAATTTGTCAATCAGGGTGAGTTAATTTCCATTCAGTGTTTCCTTTGCTTCTTGGCCGACATACTCTTGAGTTACAATAAGCAACTCATATGGCACTTTTTTTCACCTTTTTTGCCAAATTCGTTTGTTACAGACTCGTATAACACAGAGAGTGTTAGATTATATGAAATGTGACTATAAATGTCCCAAATGAAACGTTTAGTGTAACGTTAAAGTTTGGACATAAAATTCTGGACACGTTTGTGTACATAAGTCGAACAATACTGTAAAAATAAGCAGACCGTAACTACAGACAGTCCTGAATGGAGATCTTGGAGATACTTACCGCTCTTGTAACTTCCGACCGGACCATCGGTTGAACCCGAGCAGTGAGTGCCGATGTTCTGGAGTCAGAAGAATCGCCCTTCGTAACCGCCACAGCACCTTCTGGCTGGAAAATTGAGATTTGATTGTGCTGAAATCCGTCAATTGTATCGTTAGCAGTGCGATTACGTCATCACTAGTATTACCGCCGTAATGTCGATATTGTGAAGATCAAGAACTGATGATGGAGTAGCAGCAGCAAAAGTAGTAGTAGTAGTAGCAGACCGGTTTATTTTTCACATAACATCCATGGAATGTTTACAAATAGGGACTGAATTGCACAACTTTGCCATTACAAGATATAAATGATATGTTTATTAAGGCATTGTCATTGTTTATCATACAAAACGTGACTAAATCTCTAAGCAAGAAAAGGAGGCAAAGGAAGTGTGTGCAATTATAAAAAATGGTTGTGTCGTTACTCGTGAGTAAAAACACAAAGGACTGTTAGAAACTGTAACAAATGAATTTAACCACTATTTTTAATTTAGCTAGATTACAGATTACAAACGAAAACGACGTTTTCATAAAGTCACAAAGCATTACTACCTGTGTTTTCTTGACGTCATCACCATGTTTCTGTGGTCGTCCTGTCCCCTTAATGTGTTCCGCTCTACTTTTCACATCTTCCGTTTCTGTAGGGGAAATAAACACTTCTTTATCCAATAACCATGGAAAGTACAACATTGAAAGTAAAATGTATATTGCCTGTCAGCATTGCTTTTATATCCACCGAATCCACAGTTTTCACCAACTGTACCGTGTAGTTTAACTCCAACATATACCCTTCAGGCGGATGAGTGAGAAGCTTACAAACAGCGATAAACTAAAGTATCTTATAATGCAAAAATATACTTAAATGTCATTACCATAGTTCGAAGGGGAACACAAACACATCAGCTTGTTAGAATGTGGCAAATGTGGCAAATCCTAATTTACGGCAGCGTACCGCATCAAATTGGTTTCTTTTATTTGTAAATGTTAGATGTTATGGGTGTCTACCAACATTATTTACCAACTTTATACTCAACAAAATGTTACTAACCTTTCTCTGCCTCCTGTTTCAGGAAGATCATTATGAAAAATAAGAGAGGACATGTTAGGCATTGTAAAATGATATTGCTGTGGCGACTTCTATGATCAACACTATTAATCAACATTGACCCTACACGTATACGCATAAGGAATGCTGACGTATCCCCCATAAGCTACCTTTATCCAAGACCATAATGCATATAAACCCCTGGAAGTTAAAGGCATACTACCGAATATAGTTATCACCCCACTAGTCAAAAGTGTAAAACTGACAAATATATACATAAAAAATTATTATTGACCCACCCTGGGCGCCCGAAAAAGCTGGTCCACCAGCTGCTGAAAGTCCAGGTCTCTGAGGTGCTGCTCCAGGGCGGAAAGTGTGGCCGCCTCACCTTCCTTCTCTCTCCACTGTACCAGGGTCTGGTACACCTGGTCAGGAACGTCGTCTGGCGCGGAAACCTAACATAGTCATTGTTAAAGGCCATATGAATTCAATCCAGTGCAATCCCATTCCTGTATAAGAGCCTTCATCCTATATCAGTGAATACCATCTGATGGTATTAGGAATGAGACGCATAAGATTACAACAGAACATTAATGTCATGAGTTCGTTAAAGACAATTTTCGTTGTTACAAACAGTTCAATCTCTAATTCTGACTCCAATCCGTTTATCTGTTGAGTTACAAATAGAAAATAATCTCACCTTGATGGCGTCCACCGCCCTGTTGCTGAGCCCCAGGCTCCGGGCGAGAGGTTTCCACTGGGTTTGGCTCATCCTCACGGACAGGCGGTTGAAGGCACTGAGAATTCTCTCATCTGAATTAAAGAACGCATGTTCGTTTCAGTCATTGCATATAATATAATATAATATAATATAATATAATATAATATAATATAATATAATATAATATAATATAATATAATATAATATAATATATAATATAATATATAATATAATATATAATATAATATATAACATAAGGGCGAGCGGCTTCCACTGGCTTTCCGTCACCTTAACGGACAGAAGGTTGAAGGCCTGACGGATCTTTACATCAATACCTTTATGGTGAAAAAGTTGTTAGATATATCATATGAATTCTCTCATCTCATTGGAAAATGTAAGGTAAACCACAGGCTGTACTATAACAAAAACAGTACATTAAGTGTTTAAAAAATTAATTCTAATTCTCATAGAAGAATTCTAAATCCTCCTGGATTCCAATTTGACATACACGCACGGTCCTATATGCAGGTGGAATTCGAAATCTGAAATTTTGTGTATTAAACAAACAATATGAAAACTCAACTATGGAGCACTAAATATTATATCAAAACATAAACATCAATAGAGCCGCTCTAATGGAAAGTGAAAAAAAGTAATATATAATAACCAAAGTCTCTTTAAAGTCTCTTTGACAGTCTGTCTTAATCATGTCCCACCTTTCTCAGCCTCCTGCTTCAGGAAGGCCATGATGGCGCCGGTGCCTTGTTTGCGCACTTCCTGTGGAGGGTATGACATGGGGTTTCCAGAAACATTCAAGTCCTTTAGCTTGTCTGCTCGGTGAAGGGCGGTTGGGAGCCTGGTGATGTTGTTGTTCCTTATGTTCAGTTTCTCCATGGCAGGTAGTTCACACAGGACTTCTGGGAACGTGTCGAACTTGTTTTTGTTGAGTCGGACCACCCGTAGGTTGTGCAGGTGACTCATGGTGCTCGGCAGCGTTCTGAGGAGGTTAATGTCCAATGACAAGTGCCACAGGTGTTGTAAGTTTCCCACTTCATCTGGGACAATGTCAAACTTGCAGCCGCCAGCGTACAGTTCCTCCAGTGTCTTCAGCTGCAGCACCTGTCTGGGGAACTCATCAAACTGACAGCCGGGGACACTGAGAGTCTTCAGCCTGGCGAGTCGTGTGACGTCATCGGGTAGACGTCTGATGGGGTTTGGGCCGACACTTAACACCTCAAGGTTAGGGAGCGAGCAAACGCATGAGGGTACCTCCGTCAGCTGATTATCATTAATGTACAGTTTTCTCAATTTCTGCAGCTTTTCCACACCAGGAGGGAAGGTGGAGAGCTTATTATTACCGACACTTAACATCTCAAGGTTTGGGAGCAAGCATACGCCTGAGGGTACCTCCGTCAGCTGATTACCATAAATGTACAGTTCTCTCAGTTTCTGCAGCTTTTCCACAACAGGAGGGAAGGTTGAGAGTTTATTATTACTGACATCTAACTTCTCAAGGTTAGGGAGCGAGCACACACCTGAGGGTACCTCCGTCAGCTGATTATCATAAATGTACAGTTCTCTCAGTTTCTGCAGCTTTTCCACACCAGGAGGGAAGGTTGAGAGTTTATTATTGTAGACACCTAACACCTCAAGGTTAGGGAGCGAGCACACACCTGAGGGTACCTCTGTCAGCTGATTATCATAAATGTACAGTTCTCTCAGTTTCTGCAGCTTTTCCACACCAGGAGGGAAGGTTGAGAGTTTATTATTGTAGACACTTAACTTCTCAAGGTTAGGGAGCGAGCACACACCTGAGGGTACCTCTGTCAGCTGATTACCATAAATGTACAGTTCTCTCAGTTTCTGCAGCTTTTCCACACCAGGAGGGAAGGTTGAGAGTTTATTATTGTAGGCACTTAACTTCTCAAGGTTAGGGAGCGAGCACACACCTGAGGGTACCTCTGTCAGCTGATTATCATAAATGCCCAGATCTTTCAGTTTCTGCAGCTTTTCCACACCAGGAGGGAAGGTGGAGAGCTTATTGTTACTGACATTTAACACCTCAAGGTTAGGGAGAGAGCACACCCCTGAGGGTACCTCCGTCAGCTGATTATCCTTAATGAACAGTTTTCTCAGTTTCTGCAGCTTTTCCACACCAGGAGGGAAGGTGGAGAGCTTGTTGTTACTGACACTTAACACCTCAAGGTTAGGGAGCGAGCACACCCCTGAGGGTACCTCCGTCAGCTGATTATCATAAATGGACAGTAATGTCAGTTTCTGTAGCTTTTCTATGCCAGGAGGCAAGTTGGCAAGTTTGTTACGATAAACGTACAGATGTGTCAATTTCTGCAAGGAACCGATCGCCTGTGGCAAACATGTCAGCATGTTGCTATAAGCGTCCAAACGGGATAGTTTCTGTAGACGGCCGATTGCTTCCGGGATGCTAGTTAGTTTGTTTCTGGACACATCTAGAAACTCCAGGTCGGTGATATCAAACACCTCCTCCGGGATGGACGTCAGGCCCTGGTTACTCAGGTCAAGCTTCAGGCGACCGTTGACGGTCTGAGGCTGGAGGTTCAGGCCCGCCGCCATGATGGATTTTCTACATAACGTACAAAGAAACTTTAGATATGATTCCCGCAAAGGCGCATAGCACGATATACAAGCACGAAAGAGGCACAAACACACACACACACATACACACAAACATAAACACACACACATATACACATACACATGAACAAGCACACGCACACACAGACACACAAACCTATGATGGTAATGAGATGCATCGTATTGGATATAAGTTACTGTAGAGTAGAAACCCTCAATACTAGCCTCTGACCACAGTCACGATTGAAAAACTATAGGCATATACATGTATCTTGACTGCTTAGTTAATATTGCTCTGTATGACAGCAAACGTGGGACTGACTGGTTCATTTTTCGCTGTTATAAGTCTACAATCGTTGGTCCGCTTTGTCATATCGCAATCTTCACGTAATGACAGCTACATTGTGCTGGTACAAAGACAACGCCGTTCTATTTATGAATGCGTGACCTTTGAACGCACCTGGGAGGTGGACTCGGCCTCATGCCAGCCGACATGCTCACTTTGTAAACTTTATTTACTGACAAAACAATTATGTAGCCGTCGAACGTTATTCCCCTACTTGACCTTTGAACTCCAGTGGGAGGTGGCACCAGGTACAATGAACAAACATACCTGCGCTGCCAATATATTTCAACCGATCCAATTTGGAGTTTTATACTGAGAATTTCTCACATTTGTGCAAATTTCACAGGTCAGTAATGACGATCTACCCTGTTGTTTTACTGCCCAATGTGTGCTTGTCATCATCATAACACCAGAAGTATTCAAACTTTGAACATCAGCTAAGCCTTATGGGTAATGGCTCGACATCTGTATTATGCGATCTAAGAACATATTTTCGAAAGTTAGACTCTGTCGCAGGCTAACCGACATGCGCACTCAGCCATCTTTATTTACTGACAACACAATAATGTAGCAATATGAAAATTATTCCCCTAGCAATATGAACTCCAGTGGGAGGTGGTGCCTGGTACAATGTACAAACATACCTGCGCTGCCAATACATTTTAACCGATCTAAGTTGGTGTTTTAGACAGGGAATTTCTCACTTTCTTTTGCGAATTTTACAGTTCAGTAATTTTACAGTTCAGTTAATGACGATCTACCCTATTGTTTTACTGTCCAACGTTTACTTGTCATCATCATAACACCAGAAGAATCCAAACTTTGAAAATCTGATCTAAGTCTTACGGGTAATGTTTTATGCTATTTAAGAACTTAACATATTTACGTAGGTTAGACTCGGTCGCAGGCTAACCGACATGCTCACTCCGCCATCTTCATTTACTGACAACACAAGTATGTACCCATAGAGAGAACGTTATCACCCTACTTGACCTTTGAAC
This sequence comes from Branchiostoma floridae, assembly GCF_000003815.2. Classification (NCBI taxonomy): domain Eukaryota; kingdom Metazoa; phylum Chordata; class Leptocardii; order Amphioxiformes; family Branchiostomatidae; genus Branchiostoma; species Branchiostoma floridae. The sequence continues at coordinate 291,010 of NW_023365789.1, forward strand.
TCCAGTGGGAGGTGGCGCCAGGTACAGTGTACAAACATACCTGCGCTGCTAGTATATGTAAACATGTCCAACTTGGGGTTTTAGACGGGATTTTTCTCCGTTTTCAAATCCACAACTTAGTAATAAGAAGCTGTGCAATTGATAAGAACATAACGATATGAAAGCACGATTAACCTATATTTTGTAATCAATAATTACTGATAAGGATGCTATAAGTAACTAAGAAAGAACCTCACTATCAAGCTCAAGCCATACCATTTGCTGGTTTAAAAGATGGAGTTTCCTATGTTTGCATTGGATACATTGGATACACCGTCTCACACGGTGTCTAGTAAAAAGATAAACAAACCTACAGCATAAGAATTGTGCCCAATTACCTACAGTTTTCACTCCTTGTGCATTATGTTGGGACGATGTGAGGAACAGTTAGTCTGAATCTGTATTTCAATCTGTTTTTTACTGGCTCGCTTCCCTCAAAAATCCCAGCCACTACTACCTACGGGACCCAACCTCTGCTTGGAGAATACCGTATCCATACTTGTTCTTTAAACGTCAGTGGAAGGTGGCACCAGGTACAAAGTACAAAGATAACGGCCCTACCCTGCCAAAATGGCAAACACGTCACACTAGGGGTTTTAGACGTGACTTGTTCAACTTTGATGTTAGTTAATAATGACGAGCTTTTTGATAATACGTAACATCAGGATTTGAAGAATGAATGCGATAAAACTTTAATTTGTATTCCCAGTGACAAGTCGCATCTTATGGCATGTTCGTTACAAACACTGATACTTGAATTCCCCCAATACTAGCCTCCGGCCACTCAGTCATGTTGCGTATAACGTGACTATTGGATAGTCACGTAACTGTTTTTCTTTGTTAACATTAATCTGTTTCCTTCATCAGGACAGATTTAATGCAATATAGACAATCTGCTTTTGTTTGTCATGAAATCAGTCAAAGGCAAGTTGGTTTCCATGGTACCCATTGGCAAAAACACAAAACATGCATGTAACATTATGATTTAAAATAAATCAATGGATAGGCATGGGACCTTGATATCTAGCTATTCTGTGTTAAAATGAAGAGGTACCTTAATATCTAGCTATTTTGTGTTAAAGTGAAGAGTTTGCTATCGCACAGAAAACTTTCGTAGTTGTCAACGAGTCACGCCAGGTCTATTTGTAAGGTGAGTGACTCAAAGCTATAACATAACGAGGTAACGATTACTCACGGCTTTAACACGGTGGTGCAAATTTAGGTGCAACCTTGTTCTTGGGTTGTTTGCTCCACTCAGTAACTTTACACACTGTTTGCTCCACGTAGACGTGTTTGCCCAGCGCATGCGCCTTACCTTAAAAGTAGAATTTCCCCTCGACTCACTTGAGGTATGAGAGCGTGGGCAGGCCTGTCTGCCTTTTGCGCGATGATTAAACTTAACTTTTTAACACCTGCCGGAGTGAAACATATGACCTTGTTTGACCACTAAAGGAGAAATATAACCATTGTAGTGATGATTGATGGATATTTCTTCTCTGAACTGATCAAAAACAAACATTTAGATGAATATTAAGCTCATCGGTTGTGCTTACGTGTTACTGCTGACCTCTGAACCCTAGGTGGGTGTTTACCACGTACGGTGTGGACTTAACGAACGTGTGAGGTGATAAGGTGAAGATTGGGCCATTGTAGGTTCAATGCAGGGGAATTTGCAGTAATATTAGATAATTTTGCTTTACAAGGGATGAAGTATCGACACCCCGCAGGAAAACTGTAGTAGTCACTTTACAATGTACTACTTAGCAAATAGAATTTTTAAGATTTTTTTTTCATTTCTGTTATGTAGGTTGTTGTTTACCTTAAGAAAGTCACTATTTTATGAGTTTTTATTTTTTTATTCATTAGAACACCAAATATGCATATGGCGTTTAGAAGGGCTATCTGTATGATTTTGTCCAAATGGTGCCTCATGTTTTTACTTAGTAAGTGGGCTTTACGAGCATATGATGTGATCATGATCAAGACATACTGTAACAGTAGTAAGACATATAAGCAGAATTTTTCTAACTGTTCTTCTTTTCAGTCCTTTGTCAGCGATTAATTGGGGAGCTTTACGTCCTTTCCTACCACAAAAATAAAAAAAATTCCTGAAAAAGTGTCACCTGTTCTGCCCACGTGTCCGTACCCACCCTGTGACCCCTACAATGGTGTTTACCAGGTACGGTGTTGACTTAAGCTAGGGGCACAACCCGCCGTACTTGCAAGTGCGTGCTGTCTACGTGCCAAAACGTGGGTAATCTTTTGGTATCCGTAAGTGGTAAGTACCGTCTCCGTACGAACACGTGGCGATTCCCACGGATTTGGGAGCACGCAGACACGATGTAGAAATTTAAGTGCATGCAGAACTTTCTCTGCGTTCGGGCTGCGGATTCGCCCTCCGTACGTGCCAGTACGGGCGACGCACCTGCCATGTACAGACTGAACGTTTTCAGGAATACGTGGCGGACGTGGCCTCCACGAAAACGTACGGACAAATTACACGTACGGCGGGTTGTGCCCCAGGCTTTAGGTAAATATTGAGGTGACCGTACGGCCGTACGTGAGGTTAGCAACTTATGCTTGTTGGAGGCATGTAATTTCGCAACATTCCAACATTTTTGCTACAAACGGAATACTAAAAAAAAAATTAGTTAGGTATAAGAAAGGTTAACTTTGTTGATTGCTTTCAATGAATGGCACTATGAACAAAAATACCATATTAGATAGTAAAGTAGTGTATTAGTTCACCCATCGTGCCCATACAACTGCGCCTCTTGTCAGCCAAATCTCAACCGTTAGTTTGTCAGCCATATAGCTTTACGTCCTTTACAGCCAGAAAAATCAATAAATTCCTTCTAAGTATAGTCACCATGTGGCCTTGTGAACTCCACAGCGGTGTTTACCAGGTACGGTGTTGACTCAGGTAAATATTGAGGAGACCTTACGCCGGTAAGCCGTACGTCTCAAACAGGCGGCACATTCCATGTCTCGGGGGTTGTAGCTATGTAGGGCTGCTTGTGTATTAGTACCGATAAGAGCTTCGTGTATCGGGCCAAGTTTATAACGTAGGAGAATCTTTGTAGAGAAATTAAAATTGTGAAGCAAATAATTGTGCTTGTGCAGAAGTATAGATACTTAGATAAGAGCTCTGTGTGTCGTGCAATATAATTTATATCGCAGAAGAAACTTCTATATTAAGATATCTCGGAAGCTATTAAATAGTTCCTGTTGTAATTTAAACGGCAGTAGTCTCTCACCATCCCTGCAATACCGACGCTGTTCGTTAGGGTGACGAATTGTCGAGCACACTGCAGGTTGCGGGCAGAGGTCAACTCACTGTTGAGTTGTCCTTACTGACCCATGTACTTATTGACTCGCTGTTGTTGTTTGTTTGTTTGTTTATTTCGATCTCCAATTAGAGTTTACAATGTTGTTTTTCATCCGTCGTCGTTGTATTCAACGATGACTGAAGCATCCCGCCAGATGTCAACATGTCCAACGTGGGGTTTTAGACTTGAATTTTCTTAAATTCCATAGCCAATTATTACAAACTGTGTAATTGATAACAATATAACCATATGAGGGTCCAATCAAGCTATACCTTGTAATCGTTCATTTATTCATTCATCATCAGTGATTAGATAACTGAGATGTGATCGTAACACTGATACAGTAGTGACCCCGACACTAGCCTCGAGACTTTTTGCCCACTTGGGCCCCAATACTAGTATACAGTGCCGTATTATTAACCTCATATTATGTAACTTGTTGTTTAAAGAAAAATCACTAAGGCGCACACTCACATACATACGCACACACACACACACACACACACACACACACACACACACACACACACACACTCACACACACACATATACATATATATATATATACACACACACACACACACACACACACACACACACACACACACACTCACACACACACATATACATATATATATATATACACGCACACACACACACACACACTCACACACACACATATACATATATATATATATACACGCACACATACACACACACACACACACACACACACACATATATATACACGCGCGCACACACACACACATACATACGGGTCTATTGATGAGGTAAATTGATATGAACTACAAAACAACACGGTCCCGAATACTTACAGTTTTCACTATTCAGGCAGCAGGTTGTTAGCAAGGTGTTGCAGTGTTACTCTAAGTTTGAATGTACAGGTAGTTTGTCGTCTCACTTCTCTCTCGACCAACTGGGCGTACTTTTCTGCTCACGTAGATATCGTTAGACAGCGCATGCGCCTTGATAAAAAGTTAACCCTCTCTCATATGTCACATGAGGTACGGAAGGCTGGCAAAGCGCCTTTCATTATTTTGCGTGATGATTTCATAAATTCCGTGAAAATATCAAACCTCGACCGAAAAAGTTGACAGACAATTATAGCAGTGATCACTTGGTGTTTCTTTTGCGAACTGTTAACGGTTTCACATACATGGTTAGTAGAGGTATTGTGATCTTACACCTGTGAGCCTACGTGTTCCTGTGAACCAGTGAGAGTGTTTACCAGGTACGGTGTTGACTTAACGAACGCGTGAAGGGATCAGGTGAAGGAAAGTTCATTTGATGATTTTGGGAAGGAGGGGGGAGGGCATTTATCAATCTTTGCAACAGGGTAGATTCGATATTGAGACATCACGGAAATCTTACTATTTACCAATCTAATCAAAAAGGGCCACAAATACGGCAAATGATACACTTAGAGCCAGAGGGTTTCATCTCTATGGAAGTACCAACAAATTCGGTGCTGACTTCAGAAACACGTATGTGAAGTGATAAGTTAAGGGACGGGTCATTTATGTTATTTTTATGTAATGGTGCGGTTTTTCATGATTTGGGTGTACCTTGCAACAAGAGAGAGATGCACTATGGATACATACTGGAGATATCAGTAGTAAATTAGTAGTAGTTACAATATGATAAAGGTACGTTACACGTTTGTAGGAGAGCGTCAACACATTTGGTCCCAATGGTTAAATAGTTGTTCTCGCCTGTCGTGCCTCTTGTACTGAGAGACCCTGTGATCCCCGGGAGGGGGTTAAAGGGCAGGTACGGTATCGACTATGCGATAAGGCGAAGAACAGTTCCCTTTGTTTCCTAGTGGGAAAACTGTTGTAACATTTATTGATTGTTTTAACAAGAGACACCTGTCGAAAATTCACCTGGCTGCTTGAATGGATGACGAAATTAATGGTTAAATGGCCATATCCAGAGCTCAGTCAGAGGGCATGTGTCTTATGGTGGCCTTTCGTGACTCCGTGTCCAGACAAACTTTGCGAACTCATTAACGGTATTGACTTAAGGAAAATACTGAGACTTAGGAACTTTGAAGGTGAAACGCTAAGAATGGTTCACTTTATGTTTTGTGGAGGGGTGTTATTTCGCAACATTTAAAACTTTTCGCTACAAGGGGAATACTAGATAGTTTTAAGTAAAAGCAACATTTGCGGTTACAATTTTAATGAATGACAACATGGACAAATGTTACCCAAATTGTTGATAAAGTAGTGTATTAGTTCACCCGTCGTGCCGCCGTGCCCATACTGACCCTGTGAACCCCACAGCGGTGTTTACCAGGTACGATGTTGACTCAGGTAAATATTGCGGAGATCTTACGGCCGTACGTCAGGTTAACGTCTCATGCTTGTTGGAGGCATGTAATTTCGCAACATTCCAACTTTTTTTGCTACAAACGGAATATTAGTTAGCGCTTACAAATGTTAGCCTTTTTATTGCTTTTAATGAATGGCACTATGAACAAAAAGACCATATTAGTTAGTAAAGTAGTGTATTAGTTCAACCTTCGTGCCCATACAACTGCGCTTCTTGTCAGTCATTTGTCAACCGTTAGTTTGTCAGCCATATAGCTTTACGTCCTTTACAACTGCAAAAATCAATAAATGCCTTCTAATTGTATTCACCATGTGCCCATAGTGACCCTGTGAACCCCACAACGGTGTTTACCAGGTACGGTGTTGACTCGGGTAAATATTGAGAAGACCATACGGCCGTACGTGAGGTTAACATCTTTAGCGGCACATTTTATGTCTGGGGAGGG
>NW_023365789.1:298158-312916 GCF_000003815.2 Branchiostoma floridae
CGTTTGTGACAAACAGTCTCTGGTAAACTCAATATTCTGCTGACAGTTTCTGGTATGCTGATTAGTCTCGTTACCAGGCTCTACTGGTTGGGCTTTTTGTGGCCAATAACGTGCTTTTCTGTTTCCCATGGCATATCAGTGTTATATGTATCAACTTTCTTGCTGGCCGACTTCGTAGAATACTACGAATGCCGCCCACAATCAAACGTAACATGCAACCAGAAAAATAACAACTACTCGTAAAGCATTATAAGTAAAGGGAGTAAAGTCTGTTTGGGTACCAGAGCTGGTCTCACACATCTTGTACAACATTGGTGTGTTACGACTTGAGACGGTTTGCTGATTATGGTATACAGAGTGGAGAACACTGACGACCCGCCTCAGTGGACACTGGCATACGGCGTAGTGGATGGATGGATGCATACAAAGTGTATCTTTTTAAAGACGTTGCATGTGAAAAGAATTCCATGTGATACTTATAAATGCCATAAAACACAGTCACCAGACGTCATTTTTACCAAATTTTATTTACCACGTCACACGATTAACATGCAAAATAAGCAGAATGAAGAATGTAGACATTTACCAAATACTAAATCATTTTAAGCGCCATTAGATTATTAATTACTTTTATGTATACATTATATTATTAATATGTTACTTTCAACCAACACCAAAATTATTCAGTTAAGAACTATATAACACTACGGTGTTTATAATTTGTAATATAAAATCGATTAGAATCTTTAACTGTTTTATGTATTTCAATACATCATGTAGATTCCCAAATATGAACTGAAACTTCACTTTCCGTTTACTGAATGAATAGAAATCAACTAATGTAATTTAATTACTGCAGAAAATTAACCATAAGTAATTCAACACCATAATCTGACCTATTTTGGTACTCATAAAGTAGAACAAAACATCCGGATATTCATAACAGATACAAACTTATGACAGCGTGAATATCAAGTAGCAAATAATTATGTTAATCAACTGGTCATATGATTAAAACTCAAGCATTTTACACGTCTGATTTGCTATTTTGGGGTGACCACCAATTATATATTGTTCTTGAAATGACAATGATATTATTGTGATTATTTACATATGACAGTGCATCGTGAAGGGCAGGTTTATCATTTTGAAAGCTTTTAGCTAAATCAATTTTTGAAAACTCTATTCTGTGTAGGTCACTTCCTTGCATGCCACACAACTAGAAAGATGAACTCAAGCAAGAAAATTACATATCAACTTATCGAACTGTCCTAACATTTCTACTTTATTTTATCATCAGTCTGGAAGTTTGCACAATAAGTACATTTTTCACAGATCTACGTGTATTTTACAAACATTTGCTCCATATCCTAGGAGTAGGCTGTAACATGCGTCTACGACTACAACCTAATATTATACCAATCAATATGATACTTTTTAAAAAGCTGCTAGTAATTATAGCATTGCTACTTTAACGTAGAAATCAGTCCCTTCACAATGGTGAATGTTTTTTACAGATATATTTGCACTATATACATTTATCAATGTGCGCACCTTTGATGACAAAATGCCATTGTTACCAAGGCACTCTGTCAAACTATAGAAATAGCCCGTCAGTCTAGAGATTAGAGATTACAGGCTATGATTATACCATTGATAATGAAACTTCGTGAAAAGTGGACATCATGCTGATGATGACACAGTTGCTTCGGTAGCTTACTTAGCCTTCGGCCTCTTTACAAAAGAATCCACCATCCTCACCAACTGCTCAAACAGCGCGCCCTTCCACGGGTCCTCGTCATGACCTTTGGCCATGTTGATGAAGAGCAGCTGTGCGAAGGGGATGGACATGGGCCCGGGCGGCGGCCATGTTGTCTTCTCCAGCATCACGGGGATGATGGGTGTCTTCAAGGTGTGCGCAAGCGCAACTTCGTCCCGGCAGTTCTTGGACTCGGCGTAAGGGGGCGTCACGCAGCTGACAACGACCTGAAAGTGAGATACGCCATAGCATCAGGTCCGAATCGCATTGTTAGAAGAATTGTTTAAGCATTGCATATTATAGTGATTTTGTTGGTCGTTGTGTTTTCACAGAAAGGCTTACCTGGCTCTTCACAATTTTCGTACTCTACATGGGCGTTAAATTACAAACTTAATATTGCTATTATTATATTACTGAATATCAAGCTGATGTGTTACACCAAAAGGCTGTTATACTGGCTATATAGCTACAGATACAGCTACTAATTATAAGACATACCATATACTCGACCACTCATTCACATACCATATACTCCACCACTCATTCACATACTCACACTCACTTACTGACTTATTCATCAGTCGCTCACTCACTCAAACACTCATTCACTCGCACCCATTCTCTAACCAAATTTTCTATGCTAAAGGCTCACAATAATCCGTACCTTTGCTCCCCTGATGCCCTTGTCCATCATCTCATACAGACTGTCTCCTCCCCCCATCTGCTTGATGTCCATCCAGCAGCTGTAGCCTCGCTCCTGCAGGCGATCGTGCAGCAGCAGCACTTTGTCCTGGTGGTCCCACTGGTACGACAGGAAAACCGCATTTTGCTGCAAAGAGGCATGTTTCTGTACTATGCATATGCCTTTGAGAATAGTCTATATTGGCTCCCTTGCGTACTGAAAATAATCAGATTTGGCCAATCAGGGCGAGTTAGTCTTCATGTATTCAAGTATTTCCTTGGCCTCTTGGCTGGCCCAGTCTTGAGTTACAACTAAGCAACTCATCTGGCAATTTTAACTTTGTTTTGCGAAAATCTTTTATCGGGAGTTTGTAACAGTCTTGTATGGCATAGAGAGTATTTGAATTATATGTAATGTGGCTAGAAATGTCCCAACTGAGAGACGTGATAGCGGGTTTTGTAGTATAAGTTTGGACATAAAAATTCTCAATGTTCCTGTACATAAGTCGAACAACACCGTGAAAACTACCAGACCGTAACTACAGACAGACCTGAATGGATATCTTGGAGGTACTTACTGCTCCTGTAACTTCCGACCGGACCATCGGCTCCACCCGAGCAGTGAGAGCCGAAGTTCTGGGGTCAGGAGAATCGCCCTTCGTAATCGCCACAGCACCTTCAGGCTGGAAGCAAATTGTTGAGATTTAATCATGCTAAAATCCGTCAATTGTATCGTTAGCCGAGTGATTACGTCACTGGTAGTACTGCCGTAATGTCAATATTGTGAATATCAATCCCATGTAGTAGCAGGAGTAGTAGTAGTAGTAGCAGACCGGTGTATTATTCACATAACAAAACAGCCATGGAATGTTTACAAATAGGAATTGCACAACTTTGCCAGTACAAGTTATGATTGATATTTTCGTCAAAAGGAGTCCAGTTAGGCATTGTCATTTTTATCCTAACACAAAACGGGAATAAATTACTAAGCAAGAAAAGAAGGTAAAGGAATTGTGCGTAATATCTAAAAATTGTCCTGTCGTTACTCGTTAGCAAAAACATAAAGGTCTGTTAGAAAATGTAACGCAGTAATTTAACTTTTCCATTTAGCTAGTGCACAGATAGCAACTGAAAAAGACGTTTTTATAATGTCACAAAGTATGCAAATGTGCTACCTGTGTTTTCTTGACGTCATCACCTTGTTTCTGTGGTCGTCCTGCCACCTTAAGGTGTTCCGCTCTGCTTTTTACGTCTTCGGTTTCTGCATGGAAAATATACATTTCTTTATCCAATAACCATGGAAAGTACCACATGGGAAATAAAATGTACAATTATGCGGGTCAACATTGCCACCAGAAAGTTCCAAACGTTTATATCCACCGAATCCACAGTTTTCACCAACTGTACTGTGTAGTTTAACTCCTACATATACCCTTTAGGCGGATGAGTGAGACGCTTACAAACAGCAATAAACAATAAACTAAAGTATCTTTTAATGCAAAAATATGCTTAAATGTTATTACCATAGTTCGAAGGGGAACACAAACGTAGCAGCTTGTTAGAATGTGGCGAATGTGGCAAATCCTAATTTACGGGAGCGTACTGCATCAAATTGGTTTCTTTTATTTGTAAATATTAGATGTTATGGGTATGTACCAACATCATATACTAGTTTTTATATCCAACAAAACTTTACTTACCTTTCTTTGCCTCCTGTGTCAGGAAGACCATCATGAAAATAACGGAAGGCATGTTATGCATTTTAAACTGGTATCACTTTGGCGACTGCTATGGTCGACAATATAATAATTCTCTATTGACCCTACAAGTATACACAAGGAACGCTAACGTATCCCTTCCGACACACATGACGTACCTTTAACTATATCCAAGACCAGTATGCACGTGAAAGCAGCTAAAAAGTCATTTTTTCTAAAGATAAAAGAATAATTGGAATATAATTATCACCCCACCCTGGGTATCGTCGAAAGCTGGTCCGCCAGCTGCTGAAAGTCCAGGTCTCTGAGGTGCTGCTCCAGGGCGGAAAGTGTGGCCGCCTCACCTTCCTTCTCTCTCCACTGTACCAGGGTCTGGTACACCTGGTCTGGAACGTCGTCTGGGGCGGAAGCCTGGCAAAAAAGTCATTGTGAAATATTATGTGCCTATTATTTCAATCCATTCAATGTGATCTAACCCCGTATTACTGACAATGATGATGATGATTACTGACAAACAGGTGTCAACGAAAACATCAGGAGACTAGAGTTCCACGAACACATCTCTTAGCGGAATAATCGTGCCTTTATTCAAGACTATTAGGTCTCATTCATGTATTGTTAAAGAGCACCTACCCCAAAAGCAAACGACCGCATGAACGTGTGTTTGTAGGAGTTGAAAATTCCATTTATCCATCCCATCTAACCTGCTGTGCCGTAGGAAAATGGTAGGTAAACTATGCGAACTTGACCTTCCTTCTCACAACAGCTACTTCTCAAGTCCAAACCCCCTCAAGCTATGCTGGCGACATACATACAGACCCACACTATAGCCACTGCACCATGGCACAACTGAAAACATGTCTTGGGTGTTTACTTAACCTACATTTCTAAGGCTGTTTATTTTCGTAAGATACAAGCTAGCTAGTGTCCTCAAAATCAGGTCTTACCCTGAACTGCATGGGATTTGTAAACTTTCTTAATTAATTATGTAAATAAGCACATGATTAACATAATTAGCATTTCAATATGTAGATCAGCACTCAAGAACGTCTGGAACGTCGTCGGGGGCGGAAGACTGATGGAATAAGGTATTGTAGACTATCATATGATAATTCAATTCAGTTCAACCTTATCACTATATCATGATTAGGAGCCTATATCTGTGAATGATCGTATAAAGAACAAGGTACTTATTATTGTCTTGGTGGCCAAAGCGTTTTTATCTGTAAGGGAGGCGAAATATTTTGTTTGTTATAGATAGTATGGCCATGATGACACAAGCATTGATTCTAATTCCTATCTGCAAAGTTACATAAAGAACAAAAACCTCACCTTGATGGCGTCCATCGCCCTATTGCTGATCCCCAGGCTCCGGGCGAGAGGTTTCCACTGGGTTTGGCTCGCCCTCACGGACAGGCGGTTAAAGGCACGGAGAATTTTCTTCTCTGAATGAAAAAAAATTGCATTTTCAGTTCACTTTATTACATGAACTGAAAATACAATTTATTTATTTCAGAGAAGAAAATTTATTATTGTCTTTGTGGCCAAAGCGTTTCTATCTTTAGAACGTCAAATTTCTAGTCCCACCCGAATTTACGTATATATATATGTATATGTCAAAGTCATATATATTATATATATATATATATATATATATATATACGTTAAATTCGGGTGGGACTAGAAATTTGGCGTTCTAAAGATCCAGCAAAAAGCATATAGATTAAGTAAACAAATTACCATATGACAAATATTCAGCTTAAAGACAAACATAGACATCTTGTGGAAAGTGGTAAAAGAATTCATTAAAAGTCGCTTTGATAGCCTCTTAAACATGCCTCACCTTTGTCAGCCTCCTGTTTCAGGAAGGCCATGATGGCGCCGGTCCCTTGTTCACACACGTCTTGTGGAGGGTATGCCAGGGGGTTTCCAGAAACATCGAGGTCCCTCAGCTTGTCTGCTCGGTGAAGGGCGGTTGGGAGCCTGGTGATGTTGTTGTTACTTATGTCCAGTTTCTCCATGGCAGGTAGTTCACACAGGACTTCTGGGAACGTGTCGAACTTGTTTTTGTTGAGTCGGACCACCCGTAGGTTGTGCAGGTGACTCATGGTGCTCGGCAGGGTTCTGAGGAGGTTATATTCCAATGACAAGTAACACAGGTGTTGTAAGTTTCCCACTTCATCTGGGACCATGTCGAACTTGCAGCCACCAGCATACAGTACCTCCAGTGTCTTCAGCTGCAGCACCTGTCTGGGGAACTCATCAAACTGACAGTTGGGGACACTGAGAGCCTTCAGCCTGGCGAGTCGTGTGACGTCATCGGGTAGACGTCTGATGGGGTTCCCACCGACACTTAACTTCTCAAGGTTAGGGAGCGAGCACACACCTGAGGGTACCTCCGTCAGCTGATTACCATTAATGTACAGTTCTCTCAGTTTCGTCAGCTTTTCCACACCAGGAGGGAAGGTGGAGACTTTATTATTACCGACAGTTAACACCTCAAGGTTAGGGAGCGAGCATACCCTAGAGGGTACCTCCGTCAGCTGATTATCATGAATGCGCAGTTCTCTCAGTTTCTGCAGCTTTTCCACTCCAGGAGGGAAGGTGGAGAGCTTGTTGTTATAGACATGTAACACCTCAAGGTTAGGCAGCGAGCACACCCCTGGGGGTACCTCCGTCAGCTGATTACCATAAATGCGCAGTTCTCTCAGTTTCTGCAGCTTTTCCACACCAGGAGGGAAGGTGGAAAGCATATTGTTACCGACAACTAACAACTCAAGGTTAGGGAGCGAGCAGACGCCTGAGGGTACCTCCGTCAGCTGATTATCATTAATGCCCAGTTTTGTCAGTTTCTGCAGCTTTTCCACACCAGGAGGGAAGGTGGAGAGCTTATTGTTAACGACACTTAACACCTCAAGGTTAGGGAGCGAGCGCACCCCTGAGGGAACCTCCGTCAGCTGATTACCATAAATGTACAGTTCTCTCAGTTTCTGCAGCTTTTCCACCCCAGGAGGGAAGGTGAAGAGTTTATTATTACCGACATCTAACACCTCAAGGTTAGGGAGCGAGCAGACGCCTGAGGGAACCTCCGTCAGCTGATTATCATGAATGAGTAATCTGGTCAATTTCTGCAGCTTTTCCACACCAAGAGGGAAAGTGGAAAATTTGTTCCCATTAGCCTCCAACGACTCAAGGTTTGACAGAGAGCAAACCCCTCGTGGAACTTCTGTCAACTGGTTACCATAAATGTACAGTATTCTCAGTTTCTGCAGCTTTTCCACACCAGGAGGGAAGGTGGAGAGCTTATTGTTACCGACACTTAACAGCTCAAGGTTAGGGAGCGAGCAGACGCCTGAGGGTACCTCCGTCAGCTGATTACCATAAATGCGCAGTTCTCTCACTTTCTGCAGCTTTTCCACACCAGGAGGGAAGGTGGAGAGATTATTGTTACTGGCATCAAAGTTTACAAGGTTGAGGCAGGAAAAGATTTTTGTAGGAAGTTTCTTTAACTTATTGTCCTTTACCCATAGCCATTCCAGGTTTTGTAAATCTTCCAACCCGTCAGGCAACTCACTCAAATTATTGCTATGGACATATAACTGTTTCAGCCCTTGCAAGGAACTGATCGCCTGTGGCAAACTTGTCAGCATGTTGCCGTTAGCGTCCAAACGGTAAAGTTTCTGCAGACGGCCGATTGCTTCCGGGATGCTGGTTAGTTTGTTATTGGACACATCTAGAGCCTCCAGGTCAGTGATATCAAACACCTCCTCCGGGATGGACGTCAGACCCTGGTTACTCAGGTCAAGGTAAAGGCGACCGTCGACAGTCCGCTGTAGGTTCAGGCCTGCCGCCATGTTGGTTATTTACTACATAACGTACAAAGAAAATTTAGATATATATTTAGATTCCCGCAAACGCGCATAGCACAATATGCAATCACGAAAGAGGCACAAACACACACAGAAAGGCAGACTGGCAACACGCACAGACACACAGATACACAAACACACACACAGACACATATTTCCACAAACACACACACTCTTGTGTATATGTACACATAAACACAGACAGACAGACACACACACACACGAACATACACCCCCACACACACAGACATGCACACACACGCACATATGCACACACACAGAGACACACACGCACACATGCATACACACACATACATACATACGCGCACGCACACATACACAGACACACACGCACACACATGCGAACACACACACATACACGCACACACACATACACACACACATATATAGCTATATACTAGTAAGTGTCGCACAAACTTTTCATGAGGTGCACCGTATGGCTGGCCACACGGCCACATTGGATAAAACGTGGCCATGATGCAGTCACGTACATTTAACTTTGCTTTTTAGTCAATATTTATCTGTATTCTGTTTTATAGTACACTAATTACACTCATTACACTCACACTATTTCAAGTCTGCACTCCAGGACCGGCTTGGTCATATCGCAATCTTCACAGTAACCACGTAATGCCTACTATAATATAAACTATCACAAATATAACGTTAACGCCGTCCTCTTCACCTTTCTACGTCTACTTGACATTAAACCACCCTAGGAGGCGGACTCGGACTCGTTTTAGACTTGTATTTTCTCATTTTTCAAATCCACAACTTAGTAATAAAAAGCTACGCAATTGATAAGAGTATAATGATATGAAGGCTCAAAATGGTTAATCTATAGTTTGTAATCGATAATTAGTGATTAGTTGACTTAGATGTGATCCTAACAATGATACAGTAGTAACCCCTGCACTAGCCTCGACATCCGCACACATGTCAGGCACGTTGCACGCACCGTGACTATTTGTTCGATAAAAACGATATGCCGTCAAGCTATAGTTTGTAATTATTAGTGATGAGATATGATATGATTGAGACTGAGATGTGATGCTAACACAGATACAGTTGTGACCCCGACACTACCCTCGAGATCCGCAGGGACGTTGCACACACCGGTACCGTGACTATGGAGAAACCGCCTGACTTTGCTGTTGCTACTTGGTTGAGTAAAAATTTAATCAGTTCACTGCATCAGGACATCAAAGAAAGTCGAAAACGTCACACCATCATCATTTGATTCTTGTTTGATATGACAAAATTTAAAGCATGAAAGAGCTTAC
This sequence comes from Branchiostoma floridae, assembly GCF_000003815.2. Lineage (NCBI taxonomy): Eukaryota > Metazoa > Chordata > Leptocardii > Amphioxiformes > Branchiostomatidae > Branchiostoma > Branchiostoma floridae. The sequence continues at coordinate 307,490 of NW_023365789.1, forward strand.
CTATTGTTGCTGAAGACTTTGCTTAAGTTTGCAAGAGAATTTTTATAAAAAGGCAATGAAGAGGCAATCTTACCTGTAGGCTTACTTAAATTTCTTCCCAAATGTTTAGGGGTGATGTATGGGAGTGGGGTCCATGGCTTTGAGGGGGGGAGGGGGGGTACTCCAACCCGGTTTTAGATTCCACAACTGCGGGCTGATATCGATAGAACGTCAACATCCTTACAAGTCAATGTGTTCTGGTTATTATCATTACAACATCCATCATGCAGAAACATGTAAGGATTACGTAAGTCATGTTCTTAAAGTTATGTCTCTCCAGGGAGGATGCTATAAGTAACTAAGTAAGAACCTCACTATCAAGCTCGAGCTCAAACCATATCATGTGCTGGTTAAAAAAAGATGGAGTTCCTCATGTTTTCATTGGATACGGAGGCTCTTTAAACCGTCTAACACGGTGTCCAGTAAAAAGACAAACAAACCTACAGCATGAGAAGTGCCCAATTTCCTACAGTTTTCACTCCGTATGCATTATGATGGGACGATGTGAGGCACAGTTAGTCTTAATCTGTATTTCAATCTGTTTTTTTACTGGCTCGCTTCCCTAAAAAATCCCAGTCCCTACTACCTCGACCCAACCTCTGCTTGGAGAATACCGTATCCCCACTTGATCTTTAAACGCCAGTGGGAGGTGGCACCAGGTACAATGTACAAAGATAACGGTACCACCCTGCCAAAATGGCAAACACGTCACACTAGGGGTTTTAGACGTGACTTATTCAACGTTGATGTTAGTTAATAATGACCTGCTTTTTGATAATACGTAACGTCAGGATTTGAGGACTGAACGCGATAAGACTTTAATTTGTATTCCCAACGACAAGTCGCATCTTATGGCATGTTCGTTACAAACACTGATACTGAAATTCCCCCAATACTAGCCTCCGGCCACTCAGTCACGTTGCGTATAACGTGATTATTTGATAGTCACGTAACTTTTTTTCTTTGTTAATTTTAATCTGTTTCATTTGTCAGGACAGATTTAATGCAATATAGACAATCTGCTTTTGGTTGTCATTAAATCAGTCAAAGGCAATACTGTGTGCGCATTGGGCAAGTTGGTTTCCATGGTACCCATTGGCAAAAACACACAACATGCATGTAACTTTATGATTTAAAATAAATCCATGGATAGGCATGTGACCTTAATATCTAACTAGTATTCTGTGTTGAAGTGAAGAGTTTGCTATCGCACAGAAAACTTATTATCAGTTTCCAACGAGTCACGCCAGGTCTATTTGAAAAGTGAGTAACTCAAAACTGCAGCATATCAAGGTAATGATTACTCACGGCTTTAACACTTGGGTGGTGCAAATTAGGGTGAAACCTTGTTCTTGGGTTTTTTTCCTCCTCTCAGTAACTTTACACACTGTTCGCTCCACGTAGACGTGTTTGCTCAGCGCATGCGCCTCGCCCTAAAAGTAGGCTATTTCTCCAGTTCGTTTATCTGATCGCTTCCAAGCAGAATATAACTTTTGAGAGTTTCATTTAAAAATCTATAATCTAGTGTAGACAAGCTATTATAAGAAAATACTTAGGAATACTTTCTTGGAAGTGACGCGCTTAATTTTATCATTCTGCAATGTTGATAAGGGGATATAGTCAAACCTTAGTTACGGCCACAAAGCACGGTGTCACCATGTATGTAGACTACAGTACTAGAAAGTCCCGTTGCTAATAAACTCGGGCTGACCTCCGACTACTGTATTTGCACGGTGGAGCAAAGTTACTCTGGGATTGTTCTTACTTGTAAATATACAACACTGTTCGTAATAATACACGTTTAGTCTTAAAGCACCTAACTGTGAAACATTGTAGAATCAAAAATCGAGCAAGAGCATTTAATGAGCTTCCCCGTGCACACATAGTGTTGATTGACTGCCAGTGTTTGTCGGCAGGTATGTCACGGAAGCAGTGACAACTACAAACACGTTCACAGGCCAATTAGTGAATTCAAAAGGCGTCTTTATGTAGTTGTCTGGCTGACAGGTAAAGATATATTGGCAACTCTGTGATCTCCAGACTACACGGCAATACATGTCTGTACAGATTTACTCCTGGATTGTAGTTAGAAACATCATGTTATTGGATGAAATACCAGAAAAAAACACATTAATTTGTTTTTCAAATTCAAACACCGTTCCAATTAAAAACAGTCCTTGCAGTCAGGGATGTAAAGGGAGCAGTGTTTGCTGCTCGCACGCTGAGTAGAATTGAAAACATTTCAACGAAAGCATGGCCGGTCAGGCTTGACGACACCAATAAGGCCATTTGTCTACGTGTCACGTTGTCGACTCGGCCGCAAAATCCTGGCGATGAAGTCGTAGTTTACTAATAATGGGCTATCACTGTGGTGCAAGGTTACTCTGGGATTGCTCTGGTTGACATTGTAACACTGAAGATGTTTTAGACCATTTTACTTGAATATACAGCGGTGTAATATTACACGTTACGTCCTAAAAACTTTACTGTGAAGCATTGTGATATAAAAAACAGGTAAGAGCATATTCAATAAGGAGTTGGCACATATCGCCCATTCACTGCCAGTGTTTGTCGCCAGGTATGGCACGGAGTCAGTGACAACTGCAAACACGTTCACAGGCCAATTAGTGAATTCAAAAGGCGTCTGTATGTAGTTTTGTGACAGGTAAAGATATATTGGCAACGCTGTGATCTCCAGACTACATGACACATTTTGTCCAGATAGGACTTTACAGATTTACTCCTGAATTGTAGTGGTAAACATCATGTTATTCGATGAAATACTAGTTAAAACACAGTTAAAACACAAAGTTTTTTTTCTTCAAATTCACATAGCGTTCCATGACAGTGTTTGTAGTCAGGTATGTCATGGAAGCAGTATATGTTTTCCCACCTGCTGTGTGGAACCAAACCAGTCAGGCTTGACACACCAATAAGACCCTTTGTCTGCATGTCGCGTTGTTGACTCTGGACTCAAATGCTGGCGATTAAAGTCGATCGCGGTTTACAGACTAGTGCTGGGCTGTTACAGTGGTGCAAGGTTACTATGGGATTGCTCTGGTTAACGTTGCAACACTGAAGATTATTTTAGACCATTTTAAGTTCATTGCATAGCTGTGTATGTCACGAGATTTAGTGTGGAAGCTGTCATTGCACAACCCGAGAGAAATTGAAAAGTCTTGAACCAGGCCAGTCACACCAGGTGACGCCCACAAAGCACACTCTATCTCTACGTGACGTCATCAGCCATGAACTACAACAATAACGGAAAACTGACTTTACTCACAGTTTTCACGTTTGACTGTCAGAAGAGATGCGGTAATAGACGTTACTCTAGTCTGTCACTCTGACTGTGCCCTGACATCATTCAAAGCTACCACCAAACCTTAACGGAACTAATGGCATGTCCAGCCCACACAGAGTTCATTGTTGAACGCATGCGCCTTACACACACGTACGCTGTGCTGACGTAACGAAGGTGAGAGGTGAAGGTGAAGCTGGCTACCTGCTGAGAGTTTGTTTTTTTCTTTAAGTTTTAATTTTTAGAAATTAGACAATAATAGACAGGTAACATTCCAAACGAGCTACCTGGCAGAGGAGTGTGGTTTCCGACCCAGCTCATATTGGTGGTTTTATTCGGTGGTTATAACCAAGGACCAGGCGTTATGACACCATATGCACTTGGGGGCGGGCCATTACTTCAAGGTAGCAGAGTACAGTTTTCGGCCTATGGGGCTTCCTATAGTTAAGAACCGCAAGGTGACTGACATCGACGCGGATAAAATTATAGTAGGGTGCATTTGGGAAGCACGACAGACGAGTATGTTAAAGTCGAGGGTACAACGTACAAAATAACCAAAAACAAAAAAATATTGTGGTTTTTTAACATTGTGACGCCCTCTTTGAAATAGGGTCATGCGGGGTCACCCGGAACTGCAGCCGACTCACTTAGACAGCCAGCTGTAAAGGTCACGCGTATTTATACAACGACAGGCCAAACTGAAAAATCTCATTCGTGCCATCTGAAAGCCGACATATTATAATACCACACAGTAAAGTTCATCCCTCGCTTACATGTACTTGAAGGTATTTACGAACGATTGAAGATTTCGACCGCACTACGTTTTTACCCCTACGTCATTGACTCCGGGGGTCGCGTAGAAATACTGTACTCTGCCGCCTTAAACGAACTTGACCTTGGATTTTCTTTCGTTCATACAACGAAACTAGTAAAGATGTAAACTTCTGCCAATTTTCTTTTCAATCTTTGAAGCGGTTGCTGAGATTTCGGCAACTTTGTACTTTGACGCCTGCCATTAGGAAGGCCCCGTACAGGGCTCATAGAACGGGCCATTTAGTGCTCTCATTATCTGATCAAATTCACTATTCTGGCTGCTCTTTCCATATAAACGGAGACAATTTGTGTTTGTTGTTACGTTAGGAGTGATTTAGGATTAGATTGAAGGTTAGTTGCCGCAGAAAAAGGGGGGGGGGGTGCGGGTTTCGGGCCAAATGCGCTTTCACACTAAGTCCCATAGTTAAGCATAGGGAAATGCCTATAGTGGCCGTTGCCATGGCAACGGCCGTCTGACGGTAGAACAAACAGGCTTATTTCAAGGGAGTCTACGCCAGCACCCGACATACCAAGCAACTTTGCCCTAATATAACGTTTTTGCCAGATTTTGGCCAATACCCGTTGCGGTTCAAACGAACTTGACCTTGGATTTTCTTTCGTTCATACAACGAAACTAGTAAAGATGTAAACTTCTGCCAATTTTCTTTTCAATCTTTGAAGCGGTTGCTGAGATTTCGGCAACTTTGTACTTTGACGCCTGCCATTAGGAAGGCCCCGTACAGGGCTCATAGAACGGGCCATTTAGTGCTCTCATTATCTGATCAAATTCACTATTCTGGCTGCTCTTTCCATATAAACGGAGACAATTTGTGTTTGTTGTTACGTTAGGAGTGATTTAGGATTAGATTGAAGGTTAGTTGCCGCAGAAAAAGGGGGGGGGGGCGGGTTTCGGGCCAAATGCGCTTTCACACTAAGTCCCATAGTTAAGCATAGGGAAATGCCTATAGTGGCCGTTGCCATGGCAACGGCCGTCTGACGGTAGAACAAACAGGCTTTTTCAAGGGAGTCTACGCCAGCACCCGACATACCAAGCAACTTTGCCCTAATATAACGTTTTTGCCAGATTTTGGCCAATACCCGTTGCGGTTCAAACGAACTTGACCTTGGATTTTCTTTCGTTCATACAACGAAACTAGTAAAGATGTAAACTTCTGCCAATTTTCTTTTCAATCTTTGAAGCGGTTGCTGAGATTTCGGCAACTTTGTACTTTGACGCCTGCCATTAGGAAGGCCCCGTACAGGGCTCATAGAAC
>NW_023365789.1:313016-313668 GCF_000003815.2 Branchiostoma floridae
ATTCTGGCTGCTCTTTCCATATAAACGGAGACAATTTGTGTTTGTTGTTACGTTAGGAGTGATTTAGGATTAGATTGAAGGTTAGTTGCCGCAGAAAAAGGGGGGGGGGGCGGGTTTCGGGCCAAATGCGCTTTCACACTAAGTCCCATAGTTAAGCATAGGGAAATGCCTATAGTGGCCGTTGCCATGGCAACGGCCGTCTGACGGTAGAACAAACAGGCTTATTTCAAGGGAGTCTACGCCAGCACCCGACATACCAAGCAACTTTGCCCTAATATAACGTTTTTGCCAGATTTTGGCCAATACCCGTTGCGGTTCAAGGTAGCAGAGTACAGTTTTCGGCCTATGGGGCTTCCTATAGTTAAGAACCGCAAGGTGACTGACATCGACGCGGATAAAATTATAGTAGGGTGCATTTGGGAAGCACGACAGACGAGTATGTTAAAGTCGAGGGTACAACGTACAAAATAACCAAAAACAAAAAAATATTGTGGTTTTTTAACATTGTGACGCCCTCTTTGAAATAGGGTCATGCGGGGTCACCCGGAACTGCAGCCGACTCACTTAGACAGCCAGCTGTAAAGGTCACGCGTATTTATACAACGACAGGCCAAACTGAAAAATCTCATTCGGGGCATCTGAAAGCCGACAT
>NW_023365789.1:314369-327323 GCF_000003815.2 Branchiostoma floridae
GCGGTGAAGCGATTTTAGCGTAGAGACAGTAAATAAAATAGGAGTGTGTTGTTTTGGTCGGACTATCATGCCATGTCGGACAGTAGGGCTGGGTATCGGACCTGGACCTGATCCTCTTAAACCTGAACCGGACCTGGACCTGAATTTTCTGTACCGGTACCCACCCCTAGCGGACAGGCAACAATCTCTCTGTTCGTTTTAGTCTCAAGCAGGGCGGATCGGCAATTGCTAACATGACCCGATGTAGGACTAGGCTGCAGAGCGAGGTTAGGAACCATACAGTTCCTCGCACAAGGAAACTGCAATATAGATATAGGGCCTTATGATACAAAGACCAGGACCACAACACGTAGTCAGTTTTTGTTTTGCAATCGTATTTTATCTACGCATTTTTATCAGTATGGAAATGCTTAGATACATCTCTGAAAGAAACGTGACATACGCTACCTGTATAGTCTTTGTTTTGTTCGTCCTCACTTAAGCAGCGTCTTGAGTTAAAAACACCAACTGCCAGTAGGTGTTTTGTTTATCCAAATACCTGCATAGTAGACAGAGTTACGGTGTGTGACGTCAAGGTCGTCAACCCTAGTCGGTACAAAGGATGTTTGTAATAGGATCATTTTCGTAACTTACCGTACACATGGCTACCCGTTCTGTATTTAGTACGAACTGAAAGGCAAAATTGCCGCAAGTTCAAATATGAAGGGAAAATGGACGCAGGTGAAGCGATTTTAGTATATAGACAGTAGATGAAATAGGGGTGTGTTGTTTTGGTCGGATTATCATGGCGGACAGGTAACAGCCTCTCTGTTCGTTTTACCTTTGACCCGGGTAGGGCGGATCTGTAAATACCGAAAATTCCCCGATGCACATGACCAAGCCGTTAACAGTCGGCACAACAACAAATCGACACGTACGCTTAGCTTGTAAGTTCATATGTGTTGGTAAAATAATTCTAAAGCAGAGTTAAACTGTAATTACCTACACAAAACTTTTTGAGTGTCAACGTACTCGTCAAAAATTGGGCAACCCACTGCGTCTCTGACGTCACGCCATTCAGACAGAGCACTTCTTACTTGTCAAAGAGACGTCCGATTATTGCGTTAGAAATTACAGTCCAATTCTGTATCAGGACAAACCAACGCTTCTACGATCAATGAAGACTATAGAGTCAATAAGACAAAAAACGCAGACCTTTTCTGTCCGTTGTCGTGAAATTGTGACGTATTCTAGGCGTTTTTGTCGGGCGAGGCGATTAACTGACAGAAGCAAGCGTTTCCAAAATCATATCTAGTTGCTTAAGTAACTGCTTTTTTGGCAGGTTCATCATAATAAAAAAAGACTCGTGGAATCTGCTGAGAAGGCTGGTTTTCAAACATTCTCATAAAGTAGTAAAATGTAAAAGGGGTAAAGTCTGTGTGGGTAGTACAGACCCATCAGGGCTGCTGTTCCGCAGCTTGAACAAAACAAAACAAAATGGGTGCGTTACACTCAAATTCTATCCAAGAATTAAGTATTGAATTGTTTAGAAAGCAATGTGACATACCTATATATTCTCGGTTGTGTTCGTCCTTTCTTAAGCAGCGTCCTGTGTCAGAATGCCAACTGCCAGTGGGCAGGTTGTTTATCCAAATACCTGCATAGTAGACAGGGTAACGGTGTGTGACTTCAAGGTCGTCAACCCCAGCAGGTACAAATGGTGTTTATAATAGGATCATTTTCGTAACTTTCTGTACACATGGCTACCCGTTCTATATTTAGTACGAACAGAAAGGCAAAATTACCGCATTTTCAAATATGAAGAGAAAATGGACGCAGGTGAAACGATTTTAGTGTAGAGACAGTAGATAAAATAGGGGTGTGTTGTTTTGGTCGGACTATCATGGCGGACAGGTAACAGCCTTCTGTTCGTTTTACCTTTGACCCGGGTAGGGCGGATCTGTAAATAATGAAATTCCCCGATGCACATGACCAAGCCGTTAACAGTCGGCACAACAACAAATCGACACGTACGCTTAGCTTGTAAGTTCATCTGAGTTGGTAAAATAATTCTAAAGCAGAGTTAAACTGTAGTTACCAGCACAAAAATTTTTGAGTGTCAACTCGTCAAAAATTGAGCAACCCACTGTTTCTCTGACGTCACGCCATTCAGACAGAGCACGTCTTACTAAGTTACTTGTCAAAGGAGACGTCCGATTATTGTGTTAGAAATTACAGTCCAATTCTGTATCAGGACAAACCAACGCTTCCACGATCAAGGAAGACTGCAGAGTCAACAAGTCGAAACAACGCAGACCTCTTCTGTCTGTTGTCGTGAAATTGTGACGCATTCTACTCGTTTTTGTCAGGCGAGGCGGTTAACTGACTGCAGCAAGCGTCAGTTCTCTCTCACCATCCCTGCAGTACCGACGCTTCTCGTTAGGATAACGAACTGCCGAGCACACTGCAGGTTGCGGGCAGACACCAACACACGTGCTCTCCGGACTGACCAATGTACTTATTGACTCGCTGTTGTTGTTCATCCGTCGTTGTTGATGGCGAACGCCTTGTGTTGCTTAAGATTGCAGGATGTTATTGGGTTATTCAGTCTGATGCGAACAGCTCTGAACGTGACTTTATTCAGATCCACAATTAGCCTGACATTCCAGATATTGTTCCTGGGTCTATACATGTAGCGCATTATACCATATAACGGAAAGGTCAACGTAACAGAAAAAAACACATAAAATACGAAAGATACATATTACTAGAATACAGAATAAATAGGAATCAACATTCATTCAATGGACTCATGCTCTCTTGCAGCTTCTTGCTTTGGTCATGAAAGGTAGCACATTGGTTATACCAGGTAAATCGTGATAAAAATAAAGACTCGTGGAGCCTGCTAAGAAGGCTGGTTTCTAACATTCTTATAAAGCAATTTATGTAAAAGTGGTAAAGTCCGTAAGGCTCGCTTTCCGCAGCTTGTGCAAGACAAAACTGGTGCGTTACACCTGGAGGTGGTTACTGGTTATGCCATACTAAGTGTACCTGTTTAAAGTTTGCAGGATCAGACTCCATGGTGCGGGCTTACATACTTGGCCAGGAAACACAGTCACCAGGCGCCGTTTTCACCCAATTTTATTTCATTATACCACAAGATCAACAAAACATCTGTAAGCACAGTAGAATGAAAACATTTACGCTGCCGATAGTACATCATTGCAAGTGCCATGACACTATCTTATGAACATTATCTGAACGTTATCAAAGCACTACAGTATTTATCTTTGGTAATGTAAAATCGGCTTAAACTGTTAACAGCTTTGTGTATTTTAATTAACCATGTATATTCTAACTCTTGTTTATGCTACATAATGTATCAATACTTATCTCTTGAATTGTTCAAATGTAAACATCACAGCTGCAGAATACTAACCAATGTATCAATACTTATCTCTTGAATTGTTCAAATGTAAATATCACAGCTGCAGAATACTAACCACATGTGATACTTATATAACACCATCCGTGGGACGTACATTGAATTTTGTGGTTAGCTAAGTCCATTTACATGTTATTGTCTTTGTGGCCAATTTCTATCATTTTTCTAAACCTACCTATTTTGCAACACCACAATCGCATAGCTAGTAAGATAGAAATGATGTAACAGTAGTGCAATTCTGATACATTTTGTCCCGTTTTCAATTTCATCTTACACATTAAGGATATGCTTTAGTACATTAGGCCACATTAGGCAAGTAAATTTAATGGATGACATCCTCTGCAGACTGCAAAAATAGTGCGATAGGGCGAAAAAAAAACAAGATGGGTGAAAAAAATAAGATGGCTACATATTCAAAAATAGGCACCATAAAGTTGTGATGAATGTTGTAACAAGAATTAAAGGGACAAAACATGTTATATCAGAGCCAACAAGGCATTCATTCCTGTATTCAAGACATGTTCTGGTGTGGTAAAAGTGACACTAGTGTGGTAGACTGGCATCACCAACAAAGTTGGTAACCACACTCATGGCTTCCATATTGGTGTCACTTTTACAACTATCCAATAAGTTTCATTTATACAACTGCATCCCTGGGTACCTCGCAAGTGTCACTTCTACAAGTACAATTATTAGGCTACAATACAACATATTTGCTCATTTTGGTACTTTATCGTCATGTTGACCATCCCTGCAGAAGAAAAAAATTGTTTTATTACCCTACTGCTTTTTACTTACTATGGACTTATTCACCACAACTTGATTATAGCATTAATGCGCGCGCTGATGTCATCCATAAAATTTAATTACTATGGCCTTACTTCAGCTCATGGCTCATCACAGGAACTAAAGGGTCCCAAGACGAATCATTGTGACAGCTTTTACGTTGTATCATCATCATTACACTGAGCTGTTGTATAGTGCTGGTCTGTTCACAGGTATAGCTGACGTGACTCAAAATCTAAACTACAACTGAACCAAACTAGCAGATATTATGCAGTTAAAAAGCAGACTAATTAATAATCTTAGCATAAAGTTCTTCTGAGTTGGAAGATTACACGTATGTACAGTGTGGAAAAGTTAAACTGTTCTTCAACTCAGGAATTTGGACTAAACGCACTTTTTTTTACCAAATTAGTCAGTCTCCTCCAGTTCTATGACCCGGCCTCTTTGGACTGCCAACTACTATTGACCAATTGCTGACGTCACAAGTGATACAAGCGACGTGTCCAGAGCAATCGGGTCAGATTGCCGAAGAAAGCGGAGTGATTCGGTCGAAACTTCAGGTGACCAGTCCTTACTTTACATTATAATAGTATACTGTTACTGTAGCAGAAAAGTCACCAGGATACGCCAGTCGACAAGTTCTCGTACATGACAGATGTCTGTACTGTTACTTCCTGCTGGCTGCAGCCTGTAATAAAAGAAGATAAAGGCTCAACACCAAACTGATTTTAAATGTTCAAAGAGCTACGGGACAAGTCGAAGTCATAGAAAAGAAGAAAATACTTTCCTTTAACCCACCAGTCTGACTTTATTGTTGTCGAGGCTACCGCTTTGTTAACAGTCTGCAAGGTTGTTTTATTGTATAGTCACACAAATCAACAGTACTGCCCCAGAGTTGCATTCCGTAACTGATTGCCTTTCATCATAAGAAATGTCAGTGCAAATAGTATCACTTTACTGTTTCTACAAGCAATACAACACTCTTAATCTACCGTACGTTTTCACACATTTCTCGTCAGACAGTAAGGTACCGGCAATAAGAGGGGTCAGGACAATGTTCCCCTGTCCTGCTGATCCCGTCATACACGGGATGCACATACATGGGTCCCGTATCTTTATGGGTTTGGGGGCATTTCTCCCACATTTAAAAATGTGGCATACTGCAGCAAACCACATCGATTGGGGAAGTAAATCTGCAGCAGCAGCACAGAATAGGTCAAGTTTTGCTGAACTAATCAATTAACCAGCTTAGGGGTTTAAATATGCAAAAAAATCCTCATCAGGACAATGGTAGTAGGTTACAATTAAATAAGTGTTTTACCTTCATCTTCTCCACAGTGATAATGGCCTGTCGAATCTCCTCCCGGCTGAACCTGTCCTTAACATTGCGGAGTCGGTCAGCACAGTCTGGGGAGGACAGACGGACATATCATCGTTGTCAGGTAATAGATTATGTTTTGTATTTCACTTGTGGGGAGTAACGTTATTGTTGGTGACCAGAGAAGACTTATATTTATAGAATGTATCTTAGTTTATTCATTCGTTTGAATTGTAAGGTCATGTTTTAAATCATTATGCTTCAAATACAGCCCAAGCTAAAAGCGTGTTTTCTGACCGCTCAACAAGACATTTGCCATTTCCTTCGAAGCTTTGTAATCAATTTCCCTTAAACACGCGAGGCTGACAACAGGTTCCTTATTTCCTCATTGTATCAAGTTCGATTTGGCCATGGAACAAAGGGAAAGGGTTTTACGAGGATTTCTTGTTTCGTACGGTGTGCAGGATTGACAATGAGGTCTTAGTTTGAATTGAAGTTATCCTTCTCACCATCGAATGTTGGCCTGTCCTCCGGGTTCTGACTCCAACATGTCTGCATCAGTTCGCTCACTGACGTCACGTCCTCCCGGTCGGTGGGGATCAGGGTCAGGTCAGGTCGTTGACCCATGGTGACCGCCATGGAGATCAGGGCCGAGTTGGCAGCAACTGGTAACAAAGATAGATAAAAATCGTGCCGTTATCAGGAGTCTTACGACCAAATACCAAACGCAACTGTGAATATATCTTTTACTAATGATAAACTCCGAAGGATACATGTCTACTCCAAGGCTTGTAGTAGATAAAGTAGTATAACATCAAGAACTTAACTCACGTGCATAAGGCTGCCTTCTAGTAAGAATCTCCCACAGCAGCACCCCAAAGCTGAAACCAATAAGAATGCACATTGGAGCGGCATGATGTTATGATGATGATTATTACATATTAGGTTTGTGGACTGAGAAGAGGAACATACTAAATTACGCTACATCTGATAGAAAAATCGGTCTAGTTATTTGGAATACGCTTAAAATGATGCATTTTGAGAAAATACAATATAACTGGGTACTAAGTTTTCCTCTATGTAATTTGAGGAAATATTGAAAATACTATCAGTACTAGCCTACTTCTTACCTGTAGACATCAAACTTGGTGTTCGGAGCCAGGTTGATGTTCGAATGGTACTCCGGCGGCGCATGCGTGATAGTGCTTCCTTCCGGGCTGGTTTTAGTGACGACACGAGATTCGGCTTTCCACTTGGACAGCCCAAAGTCTGAAATCTGATATTTCATTGTGGAATGAAATTCTATTTTAGGAAAAGAATTCTAAAGGGCAATTCTATTAAAATGACAATCCAATAAAATATCAATCTATGTCTTCTTTCGACATCAACATTAAGGATGTTGCAATCTGTACCTTGACATGGAAGTCCCCATCCAGTAGCACGTTCTCTGCCTTCAGATCACAGTGGAGAATCTGTGGGTTCTGGCAGTGCAGGAAAGTCATCCCCAGGGAGATCTCGTGCGCCATTCTCCACCTCAGGGCCCAGGGCACGTCCACATCCCGCAGCAGCCCTGCCAGAGAGCCGTTCTCCATGTAGGGCATCACGATGGCGAAGTTTGGGTCCAGACAGACCCCCAGCAGACTGATGACGTGGTCTGATCGGCTTCCCAGGTTCAGTTTCCTCGCTTCGGAGTACAGCAGCTCTTGCTCACTTGAAACGAAGGAACATACGAAACACTATTCTGTGAGTGGATATTGTTTTCATCTAAGGCCATGTTGATTTGATTATATGGATGACATCCTCCGGCAACTCCAAAATTGATGCGAGCGAGCGAATAAAAAAAAAAGTTTGTCAAAAAAAAAGTTGCCTCCAGTATGAAATCAAAGTGGCCAGGAAGGTTGAACATAGGACTAAACACACATAGTATGGTATACCAACAGCTAGGTGTAGGGACCAGTACATCATATGGGTGCAAAAGATTTTTTCTTCTTGGACCAATCCGAAAAAAACAGACCTGAAAAAAAAAAAACAGAGGAACAGGTTTCGCCAATTACAAAATGGACACACTACTAGTATGTCGGCAGCCATTTGGGGTCTAACCGGGGGGCCAAGAAGACAACAAGAGCGAAGTCAAGTAGAGTTTATAGTTAATTGCACCAAGTTTCTACAGTCAAAGGTACAGAGACAGTTAGCCTTTATTACATGGAGATGGGATTTTAAAATGCAGTGGGAGTCCAATAATCCACCAAACAGATTCCTTTGTAGCAAAATTGACCAATTACCATTGTTTTGAGTATTGCTAGTTCTCAAGTTTCCACAGACAATCAGGTCCAGGTTCATGTCCGGACCTGGAAATGATCCTCTGGACCTGAATTTTCTGTACTGGTACCTCCCCCAACCAACAATAGATTTTCTTTCTTTCTGTCCTTATATTTCACATCTTATCCTTTGACTTTAGATTCATTTTGGCATTCTATGGCATTAGTTATCTGTTTTCTAATACTTTTTTTTCAATCTACGGAATATTTGTGCTCATTCTACAGCTGCTTTGCACAATTTATTGTGTGGTCGAAAACTTTTTTTTTTTTTGGAAATGGCCGAAAATTGGTGCGAGCGCGGATGTCATCCATATAATCAAATCAACGTGGCCTAAACTACATTATCTTAAACTATATGGACCAATTCCAACTGCACGCAATGTAATATCAATATAGCTAGTAGCTTATATATTGGATATCACCGTTGGAGCACCACAGAAGAACTAGTTTCCCATCTCGGTTTTCTGTTCTTCCTAATGTTTCACTTTCTGTCATGTCGGTTCATTCTCTATATTCTTCTTTTTGCCTCCACGGACTTTCTTTGCATAACAGTTTTAGCTGTCCCGATGACATGACACTTACCATGGCTAAAATTAAATTGCTGTAGAGAAAGTTTCGTCGAAATAGATATCGTTTGAAGACAAACTATGAGGAAAACACAGGAAACCCCGACCTTCCTTCAATTTTGCGAGTGAACAGACATTTGACGGCCACGTCCTGTCTCCAGTCCAGATGTCGGGCTTTCGTCACGAAGGCGAACCCTCCACGGCCGAGAATGGACTGTTCCTCCAGGCGTCCAGACTCCACAATAGGGAACCTGCGATCTATCGTCACGCTGGGGTATCTGTAGGAAAATATTATTGCACTGTTATTTGCACATGTATGAAAGTTAGCATTATAAAAACCTCAAATTGAGGCCAATACACCCAACAGGCTTCTCGTCAGACATTTTTGTTCAGGTGCTTGACCGACGTGTTCTCATACAGACATCTTAAAATAAAGACATAACGTATCACTGCCATGGCAATGTATGCTGTCAGGAAAAAACTGAAGAGGTAGTGAAGATAGCTACCATTATTAAGCAAAGCAACGTACAGGGTTCTTTGAATGACTTAGTCTGTCAGTGAAAAGGTGTAAGTTGATTTGGAAATAGGTGGTAATCCGTTTCTCAACACCCAAAGACAGTTTGTATGTGATTCTCTATAATAGAGGGATATGAAGTGTAAGCCAGACGTGCGTACTCACCTCCTCTGTACCTCAACCGGTAGATGGCCTCCAACGGCTCCTCTTTCTTCGGACGTATGGCCACACCGGGTCGGGTTCTAATAGACAACAAAAGCTAATTCACATTGACAGCAAGTCATTCTCTGATTCCACTTTGTTCTCTCTTGAGGATTTCAATGAGATAAAACTAGCGATTTGTTCTTTCCATGATTTGTTTAATACTTTGAATACAAACTATACAATGTTGCGGATAACAGGCAATAGGGCTTTCTTTATGTTGATGCAGAACATTAGACTATGGTTCTATAATCTGACCGTAACCGTCCTGCTGATCTGGTCTGCCAGCTGGTGCAGATCCAGGTCCCTCAGACACCGCTCCAGTACAGCCAGGCTGGCATCAGGACCGGCTCGCTCTCTCCATCTTACCAGCGTCTTGTACATCGGCTCGTCTGGACTTTCGGACTTAAGAGGGATTTTATGCAAGAAAATATTAATGATTGACACTTTCTACCAAGAGAAAGTATGGCTGTCTAATGGCTGCTTCCTTCTATTGAAGGTGATATTTAGAATGAGCTAAAATCTATTACGTATGAAAAGTAAGTAACATAAATATGTTGTAACTAACGAGTAATGTCTCGATAATGATTAGCTGATTTGAGCAGTGAAGATAACAAAATCATTAAATCATTTGATATGAGGCAATGCCCTTTAGATGTTTAGTCATACCAAGATGATTTGGATATGGAAAATACCTCGATGTGTCTAATCTCCGGATCGCTGAAGCCTAACTCCCGGGCGATGGGTTTCCACTGGTTCTGTCCCACCTTCAGAGACAGGCGGTTGAAGGCTTGACGAAGTTCCTTATCTGTGGAATGCAATATGTACTCTGTTAAAACAAGTATTTCACGTTGCGAAGGCTTTAAGCTAACATTGTAAAATGTATTCTTTAAGATGAGCACAATATTTCGTCACATCGTCTCAGTCAGTTTGTCCAATAGATATTTGTGATCTGATATGTTACATCTGCATACAATGTATCTAGAGACTATCGCCGCGGTATAATGTAACTGTTTTCAAGTTCAATGTCAATGCCAAGATGCCAATACAATTTCCTTTTGGACAATCATTGACTAAATTAACTGAAACTTGCCACGACGCATTGAATTACGCTATGGTAATATCAAATTTAAACATAGATTCTACTTAAAGTTACTACAGTTACTCGCAGTTACTACAGTCACAACAGTTACATTGCAAAGGTGCTTTCCCATGCAAAATGTAGATGGCGAGGGTTAGGTCGTTTGCTCATCCACTTCAGTTTAGACAGCTTTGTATCGTGCCATCATTACCCACTTTAGACTACATCGTGCCGTCATTACCTTGTGCGGTGTCGCCTCCAGTCAGTTTTAACGTTGGCGGTTGTTTCCGCACCACACCGGCCCGTGCTTTCGTACCTGCTGCCTGGGGTGGTAGTGGTGCCGCGCCTTTGGAGAATAAATGACGTACAGTTATTGGATACGCACTAGTAATATAAACTATACAATTTTACACATTCTCTGTCCTAAGCATTATATTTTAGCTATCTAAAATATTGATCATTAGATATGTATAAATATGTCTAATTACCTGTACTTGTGTCCATTCTCTCTGCAGTTTGGCCCCTTTGTTGGCTGACTTGTTGCTTCATCCGGGCACTTTTCTCCCTTCTCTCCCGTAACTTCCTCTCCAGTTCCGTCTCTGCAGCAGTCTCTGTGATGCCAGGTTTACGTGATGCTGTTTATAGTATAAAAATTTATGCCTTAGTTACATCATTTTGCCATGAGTATTAGATACAAAATTTCGTGTATGGACTTGCAATAGAAACCAACACTCGGAAAATACTTGTAGACGTACTCGTTTCTGACATTGGGTCATTTCCAAGTTTTGCTTTTCTTTGTAAAAGGAACAAAAATCATTTTTGGGCATTCTAGAGGGTAACAATTTTTGTCTTTATGTTTAATTTGGTTGATTTTATCATACCTGTGGCTGTGTTAGTTGTTCTACTTTGCGGCATAATAAAAGGCGAGGCCTTGTCGCTTTACCAAAGTTGTGGACATTAGATAAAACCTGTTTAATATGCTCAAGTAACTTTATTTACCGACCTTTAACAGGTGTGGCTTCTACATCTCGGACTTCCTCAGTTACTTTGCCTGCTGCTGAATCCTTTTTCTCCTCTTGTCCAGCTCTTTTTGTTGCCTCTGTATATGATGAACCAACAACATATAACAAAGTTGTAAGGCATTCAAGTATGTGAAAGTGAAACCTAGAAAAACTAACAACATATCGCGACTTTCAGAAAATGGCTGCTAGTACCGTCTGTGCGTGCGTAGCAACAATGTTTATATGTGGCGGACGTTTCGAAGTATTAGATATAGCAGTGCTATTCATTGTGTATGCTGATGTAGCGCAAAATGAACAAACATCGGTAGCCATTGTCTTCTTTGGATGTTATTCATAACTAACCTTTCTCAGCCTCCTGTTTCAGGAAGGCCATGATGGCGCCGGTCCCTTGTTTACACACATCCTGTGGAGGGTATGCCAGGGGGTTTCCAGACACATCCAAGTCCGTCAGCTTGTCTGCTCGGTGAAGGGCGGTTGGCAGCCTGGTGATGTTGTTGTCCCTTATGTACAGTTTCTCCATGGCAGGTAGTTCACACAGGACTTCTGGGAACGTGTCGAACTTGTTGTTCCAGAGTTGAACCACCCGTAGGTTGTGCAGGTGACTCATGGTGCTCGGCAGGGTTCTGAGGAGGTTTACATCTAATGACAAGAGCCACAGGTGTTGTAAGTTTCCCACTTCATCTGGGACTATGTCAAACTTGCAGCCACCAGCGTACAGTTGCTCCAGTGTCTTCAGCTGCAGCACCTGTCTGGGGAACTCATCAAACTGACAGCTGAATACTCTGAGATCCTTCAGCCTGGCAAGTCGTGTGACGTCATTGGAGAGACATCTGATGGGGTTATTACCGACACTTAACAGCTCAAGGTTAGGGAGCGAGCAGACGCCGGAGGGCAATTCCGTCAGCTGATTATCATTAATGAGTAATCTGGTCAATTTCTGCAGCTTTTCCACACCAGAAGGGAAAGTGGAAAATTTGTTCCCATTAGCCTCCAACGACTCAAGGTTTGACAGAGAGCAAACCCCTCGTGGAACTTCTGTCAACTGGTTACCATAAATGTACAGTCCTCTCAGTTTCTGCAGCTTTTCCACACCAGGGGGGAAGGTGGAGAACTTATTGTTACTGACATCTAACACCTCAAGGTTAGGGAGCGAGCACACCCCTGAGGGCATCTCCGTCAGCTGATTATCATAAATGTACAGGTGTGTCATTTTCTGCAAGGAACCGATCGCCTGTGGCAAACTTGTCAGCATGTTGCCGCCAGCGCTCAAACGGTAAAGTTTCTGCAGACGGCCGAGTGCTTCCGGGATGCTGGTTAGTTTGTTTTTGGACACATCTAGATAGTCCAGGTCAGTGATATCAAACACCTCCTCCGGGATGGACGTCAGACCCTGGTTACTCAGGTCAAGCTTCAGGCGACCGTTGACGGTCTGAGGCTGGAGGTTCAGGCCCGCCGCCATGATGGATTTTCTACATAACGTACAAAGAAACTTTAGATATGATTCCCGCAAAGGCGCATAGCACGATATACAAGCACGAAAGAGGCACAAACACACACACACATACACACAAACATTAACACACACACACATACACACATACACATGAACAAGCACACGCACACACAGACACACAAACCTATGATGGTAATGAGATGCATCGTATTGGATATAAGTTACTGTAGAGTAGAACCCTCAATACTAGCCTCTGTTCACAGTCACGATT
>NW_023365789.1:329364-334866 GCF_000003815.2 Branchiostoma floridae
CGCAATCTTCACGTAATGACACCTACATTGTGCTGGTACAGAGATAACGCCGTTCTCTTTATGAATACGTGACCTTAAAACGCCCCTGGGAGGCGGACTCGGCCTCATGCCAGCCGACATGCTCACTTTGTAAACTTTATTTACTGACAAAACAATTATGTAGCCGTCGAACGTTATTCCCCTACTTGCCCTTTGAACTCCAGTGGGAGGTGGCACCAGATACAATGTACAAACATACCCGCGCTGCTAATACATTTCAACCGATCCAATTTGGGGTTTTAGACTGGGTATTTCTCCCTTTTTTTTTTGCAAATTTTACAGGTTAGAAATGACAACCTACCCTGTTGTTTTACTGCCCAATGTGTGCTTGTCAACATCATTACACCAGCAAAATCCAAACTTTGAATCAGCTAAGCCTTATGGGTAATGGCTCGACATCTGTTTTATGTGATTTAAGAACTAAACATATTTACGTAGGTTAGACTCGGTCGCAGGCTAACCGACATGCTCACTCCGCCATCTTTATTTACTGACAATACAAATATGTAGCCATAGAACATTATTCCCCTACTTGAACTTTGAACTCCAGTGGGAGTTGGCGCCAGGTACAGTGTACAAACATACCTGCGCTGCCAATACATTTCAACCGATCCAATTTGGGGTTTTATGAGAATACTCACTTTTTTGCAAATTTCACAGGTTAGCAATGACGATCTGCTCTGCTGTTTTACTGCCCAATGTATGCTTGTCATCGTCATAACACAAGAAGAATCCCAACTTTGAATCAGCTAAGCCTTATGGGTAATGGCTCCACACCTGTTTTATGCGATTTGAGAACTAAACATATTTACGTAGGCTAGACTCTGTCGCAGGCTAACCGACATGCTCACTCCGCCATCTTCATTTACTGACAACACAAGTATGTAGCCGTAGAACGTTATTCCTCTACTTGACCTTTGAACTCCAGTGGGAGGTGGCACCAGGTACAATGTACCCGCGCTGCCAAATAATACAAACATCCATGGTCAACTTGGGGTTTTAGACGCGAATTTTCTCGTTTTTCAAATCCACAACTTAGTAATAAGAAGCTACGCAATTGATAAGAGCATAACGATATGAAGGCTCAGAATGATTAATCTATAGTTTGTAATTATCGATAATTAGTGATTAGATGAGTGAGATGTGATCCTAACAATGATACAGTTATGACCCCAACACTAGCCTCGAGATCCGCACACACTTCAGGCACGTTGCACACACCCTGACTATGGGTTCTGCTATTTGGTTCAATAATAACGATATGAAGGCTCAATGCCGCCAAGCTATAGTTTGTAATGATTAGTGATGAGATGACTGAGATGTGATCCTAACACAGATACAGTAGTGACCCCAACACTAGCCTCGAGATCCGCAGGCACGTTGCACACATCGTGACTATGGAGCAACCGCGTGACTTTGCTGTTAAGTTGAGTAATGAACTGTTCACTGCATCAGAATGGTAAATCTAACAAAGTCGTAATCTTTACATCAGCATTGATGATCTGATTTGCGTTTGATATGACAAAAATTAAAGCATGGAAGAACATAGCTATTGTTGGTGAAGGCTTTTCACCTGTTCGACATATCAATGGTTCCTTAGTTATTGGTTATTACTTAATCTCCAACCAGATCCACGGTGCGTAATGTATAATATCAAACTTACCTCCGGTGCCCGTTTGACTCCCTTAGCCGGCTATACTCCTTGGCTAGCTTTGATACTATCTTGTGGCACCGTAGGATCTACTTGGAGATTAGTTGTTACTATAATGATAGCTGACACGTTTGAAGTCAGTATCTCTATTGCATTAACAACACTATCCCAATGCTAATAAAGGTTTTGTTCATTCGTCGTGCCCCTTGTTCTTACAAACCTTGTTCACCTCGGGAGGGTGGGTACCCGGTACGTAGTGGACTTTGCTTGAGATGTCACTTTAGCTAACGGCACAGCCCGCCGTACGTGCACTTTGTCCGTACGTTTTTTCTTTGGAGGCCACGTCCGTCACGTATTTCTAAAAACGTTCAGGCTGTACAGGGCAGGCGCGACGCCCGTACTGGCACGTACGGGAGGCGAATCCACAGCCCGATGGCACACAAAGTTGTGCCAAAGTTCTACCTCGTGTCTGCTTGCTCCAAAATTCGCCGGATCCCTACGAGTTCGTACGGAGACGGTACTTACCACTTACGGATCCAAAAAGATTGCCCACGTCTTGGCACGTAGACATCACTTATTTGCACGTACGGCGGGTTGTGCCCTTAGCTTTTATGTTGAATAGGAGAGAGGAAACTTTGTGACCTTTATTGATTGTTAGCAATGCTGTATCGACACCTATATCTCATGGAAAAGTACGTCACGGAACCTTAAGGATGTCTAAATTCTCCGTAGGATAGGATAGTCTTCAATCCTCCAAGCAACCGACATCCTCTCAAGGTAACCACCCATAACTTTTAAAGGGATCTAATAATGAATGAATGAAGACCTTTATTGCACATGTTTGCCCCACTGGGCTTAGTACAGGTCACATGGTAAGGATCATATATGGGTAAAAATGGAAACAATCATACACATTTATATACGTTATGTAGATACGCGTCTAATCTATTCTAGGACATTCGACTTCCTCTCGCTTTTTGGTAATTGCATAAATGTAGCTAGCTGTATGGTTTGCTACAATAATGTTTTTTTCTACAGCTTGCCAGAGGACCTTTTCCTACTTGATCTTTAAACGTGGGAAGTGGCACTAGGTACAAAGTACAGATAAACCTGCCCTGCCCTGCCAATAAACACGTCGCACTAGGGGTTTTAGACGAGACTTTTCTTTATGTGGGTATTAATAATGAATAGTTGTTCGATAGCATACAATATCATGATTTGAGGACTGAGTGCGATAAAATTTTAATTTTAATTTCCAATCATAAGTCACATCGTATGGCATGTACGTTACAAATAATGATACATACGTTCTCCCAAACTAGCCTCTGGCCACGCGGTCACGTTGCGTATAACGTGACTATGGGATAGTCACGTAACTTTTAATTTGTTAACGTTCATCTTTTCCTCTGTCAGAACAGATTTATCACAATATTGAACACAGATCTGTTTTCGATTCTCATAAATCAGTCAAGGGCAAAAGCTTTGTCCACCTCTAACTTGCACATTGGAATAGTTGGTTTCCCAAATGATAATTGTCAAAAACACGAAAACATGCATGTAACATAATTGTTTTTTTTGTTTGTTTGAACCTTTCATGAATTAAGATAATCATGAATTAAGTATTAACTTAGCCATTCTGTATAAAAGTGCAGAGTTTGCACTTATCCTCAATTTCCAGGTCTATTTCCAAGGTGAGTTACTCAAACTTACATCATAACAAGGTAACGATTACTCACGGCTTTAACACTTGGGTGGTGCAAATTAGGGTGAAACCTTCTTCGTGAATTGTTCTTCTCCGCTCAGTAGCCAGACACACTGTTCTCCCCACGTAGACGTGTTTGCCCAGAGCATGCGCCCTGCGCTAAAAGTAGGCTATTTCTCCAGTTCGTTTATCTGATCGCTTCCAAGCAGAATATAACTTTTGAGAGTTTCATTTAAAAATCTATAATCTAGTGTAGACAAGCTATTATTAGAAAATACTTAGGAATACTTTCTTGGAAGTGACGCGCTTAATTTTATCATTCTGCAATGTTGATAAGGCGATATAGTCAAACCTTAGTTACGGCCACAAAGCACGGTGTCACCATATATGTAGACTACAGTACTAGAAAGTCCCGTTGCTAATAATCTCGGGCTGACCTCCGACTACTGTATTTGCACGGTGGAGCAAAGTTACTCAGCACTGTTCGTAATAATACACAATTTAGTCTTAAAGCATCTAACTATGAAACATTGTAGAATCAAAAATTCGAGCAAGAGCATTTAATGAGCCTCCCGTGCACACATAGTGTTGATTGACTGCCAGTGTTTGTAGCCAGGTATGTCACGGAAGCAGTGACAACTGCAAACACGTTCACATGCCAATTAGTGAATTCAAAAGGCGTCTTTATGTAGTTGTGTGGCTGACAGGTAAAGATATATTGGCAACTCTGTGATCTCCAGACTATACGACAATACATTTCTGTACAGATTTACTCCTGGATTGTAGTTAGAAACATCATGTTATTCGATGAAATACCAGAAAAAAACACATTAGTTTGTTTTTCAAATCCAAACACCGTTCCAATTAAAACAGTCTTTGCGGTCAGGGATGTAAAGGGAGCAGTGTTTGCTGTTCGCACGCTGAGTAGAATTGAAAACTTTTCAACGAAAGCAAAGTCAGTCAGGCTTGAGAACGCCAATAAGACCATTTGTCTACGTGTCACGTTGTCGGCTAGGCTACGTGTCACGTTGTTTGTCGCCAGGTATGTCACGGAGTCAGCGACAACTGCAAACACGTTCACATGCCAATTAGTGAATTCAAAAGGCGTCTGTATGTAGTTTTGTGGCTGACAGGTAAAGATATATCGGCAACGCTGTGATCTCTGTGACTACATGACACATTTTGTCCAGATAGGACGTTACAGATTTACTCCTGAATTGTAGTGGTAAACATCATGTTATTCGATGAAATACTAGTTAAAACACAGTTAAAACACAAAGTTTTTTTCCTTCAAATTCACATAGCGTTCCATGACAGTGTTTGTAGTCAGGTATGTCATGGAAGCAGTATGTGTTTTCCCACCTGCTGTGTGGAACCAAACCAGTCAGGCTTGACACGTCAATAAGCCCTTTGTCTGTATGTCGCGTTGTTGACTCTGGACTCAAATGCTGGCGCGGTTTACAGACTAGTGATCGTGCTGTTACGGTGGTGCAAGGTTACTCTGGGATTGCTCTGGTTAACGCTGCAACACTGAAGATTATTTTAGACCATTTTAAGTTCATTGCATAGCTGTGTATGTCACGAGATTTAGTGTGGAAGCTGTCATTGCACAATCCGAGAGAAATCGAAAAGTCTTGAATCAGGCAAGTCACACCAGGTGACGCCAACAAAGCGCACTCTGTCTCTACGTGACGTCATCAGCCATGAACTACAACAATAACGGAAAACTGACTTTACTCACAGTTTTCACGCTTGACTGTCGGACGAGATGCTGTAGTAGACGTTACTCTAGTCTGTCACTCTGCCTGTGCCCTGACATTACAACCAAACCTTAACCGAACTAATGGCATGTCCAAACCACACAGAGTTCATTGTTGAACGCATGCGCCTTACCCAAACGTTCGCTGTGCTGACGTAACGAAGGTGAAAGGTGAAGGTGAAGCTGGCTACCTGCTGAGAGTCTTTTTCGTGTAATTTTTAGAAATTAGACAATAATAGACAGGTAACATTCCAAACGAGCTACCTGGCAGAGAAGTGTGGTTTCCGACCCAGCTCATATTGGTGGTTTTAGTCGGTGGTTATAACCAAGGACCAGGCGTTATGACACCAT
>NW_023365789.1:335110-337824 GCF_000003815.2 Branchiostoma floridae
TGTAAGAGCTATCATTGTTTTATCCAATGGAAATGTTAACACAGTACAGTTCCTTGCACAAGGAAACTACAAGAAAAATATACTTTTGGTACAAAATCCAGGACTCTAGTACATGATAGGGTATGGTATGTGGTTAGTCTCAACAGTCAAATTCTACCCAAGAATTAAGTATAGAATTGTTTAGAACGCAATCATTATGTCACATACCTGTATATCCTCGGTTGTGTTCGTCCTCTCATAAGCAGCGTCCTGTGTCAGAATGCCAACTGCCAGTAGGTGTTTTGTATATGGTACAAGGACCAGGACTATAATACTTTACACGCAGTCCGTTTTTGCAATAGTATATTATCTACGCATTTTCATAAGTATGGACTTCTGAAAGAAATGTGACACACGGTATCTGTAAAGTCTTTGTTGTGTTCGTCTTGACCTAAGCTGAGTCTTTGAGTTAAAACACCGACAGCCAGCAGGTGGGTTGTTTATCCAAATACCTGCATAGTAGACAGGGTAACGGTGTGTGACTTCAAGGTCATCAACCCCAGTAGGTACAAAGGATGTTTGTAATATGATCATTTTCGTAAATTTCCGTAGATTGGACCACCTGCTCTATATTTAGTACAAACAAGAGGGCAAAATTACCGCATCTTCAAATATGAGGGGAAAATGGACGCAGGTGAAGCAATTTAGTGGAGAGACAGTAGATAAAATAGGGGTGTGTTGTTTTGGTCGGACTATCATAGCGGACAGCCAACAATCTTTCTGTTCGTTTTAGTCTCAAGCAGGGCGGATCTGCAAATGCTAACATGATCCGATGCACATGTAGAACTAGGCCGTAGCTGCTAAGCGAGGTTAGGAACAGTACAGTTCCTCGCACAAGGAAACTACAATATAGACATAGTGCTTTAGAGTGGTACAACGACCAGGACCACAACACGTAGTCAGTTTTTGATTTGCAATCGTATTTTATCTACGAATTTTTATAAGTATGGAAATGCTTAGATACATCTCTGAAAGCAACGTGACATACCTGTATAGTCTTTGTTGTGTTCGTCCTGACTTAAGCAGCGTCTTGAGTTAAAACACCAACTGCCAGTAGGCGGGTTGTTTATCCAAATACAAGCATAGTAGACAGGTTAACGGTGTGTGACGTCAAGGTCGTCAACCCCAGCAGATACAAAGGATGTTTGTAATAGGATCATTTTCGTAACCTTTCACACACTGGACTACCTGTCTATAGTTGGTGCGAACAGAAAGGCAAAATTACCGCATTTTCAAATATGAAGAGAAAAGAGACGCAGCTGAAACGATTTCCGGGTAAAGAATGTCGAGAAAATAGGTGTGTTGTTTTGGTCAGACTGTCATGGCAGATAGGTATCAATGTCACAGTTCGTGTTACCTGTGAGGCCCGGGTAACAATAGGATATGGATATAGGCTGGGATCGTATTGGCTTAACTGCAGGGTATTTAGTACAGAACCCAGAGGATCTCGGTTCAAATCATGTCTTGCGACCGATCTTGTGCCCTTGTGCTTTGGCACTTTCCACGCCTTTCTTAATAGTTTTTTTTTTTCATTCCACCTTGGTGTAAAATGGGTACCTGACTTCGTTCGGGTTGTGTGTGGGTGTGCGTGTGTGTGCGTGTGTGTGTGTGTGTGTGTGTGTGTGTGTGTGTGTAAACATTATTTAGTTTTTTTGAATGACAGGTAAAGATCTATTGGAAACGCCGTGATCTCCAAACTATACTACAACACATTTTTGTAGAAATAGGACGTTACAGATTTACTTCTGTACTGAAGTGGTAAACATTATGTTATTCGGTGAAATTTATTATGTTATTTGTTTCAAATCCACATAGCGTTCCAACTAAATGCAGTGTTTGCTGTTCACACGCTTGAGCAGAATTGAAAAGTTTTCAACTAAAGCATGTCCAGTCAGGCTTGACAACGCCAACAAGCTTCCTTTGTCTAATAGTAGCGTTGTCAAATAGACCGCATACATGTACATGTATATAAAATGCTGGCAATCAAGTCGCGGCCTGTTGCGAGAGTACAATGTTACACTGGGATTGTTAATATTGCAACATTGAAGATTCTGTGTCCGTTGCATAGCTGTGTTTGTGGAAGCTGTAAGTGCACAAACCGAGAGAAATGAAAAAGTTTTGAACCAGGCCAGTCACACCAGGTGACGCTCACAAAGCACACTCTGTCGCTACGTGACGTCATCAGCCATGAACTACAAGAATGACGAGAAACCGACTTTACTCACAGTTTTCACGCTTGGTTGTCGGAAGAGTTGCTGTAGTAGACGTTACTCTAGTCTGTCACTCTGCCTGTACCTTGACATCATTAAAAACTACAACCAAACTTTAACCGAACTAATGGTGCCCAACCCACACAGAGTTTATTGTTGAACGCATGCGCCTTACCCAAACGTACGCTGTGTTGACGTAACGAAGGTGAGAGGTGAAGGTAAAGCTGGCTACCTGCTGAGAGTTTTTTCTTTACGTGTAATTTTTAGAAATTAGACAATAATAGACAGGTAACATTCCAAAGCTGGCAGAGGAGTGTGGTGTCCGACCCAGCTCATATTGGTGGTATTATTCGGTGGTTATAACCAAGGACCAGGCGTTATGACACCATATACACCTCGGGGCGGGTCATTAACCCTTAAGTAATGAGCTTGATCATGAGATGAATGAGATGTGATCCTAACACT
>NW_023365789.1:349951-351790 GCF_000003815.2 Branchiostoma floridae
CAAGATCTGATACATAAAAACAAATGAAAAGGCAGGCGGCTGTTAGTATCTTCTTCGTACCAGCAACGTTTAAGTAAGTTAGCGGTAGACGTTTTCAGATTTTCAAAATAAGAGTGTTAGATATAGTAGTTCATTTTTGTACTTATAATCATGTAGTGTAAAGAGAGCAAACATTAGTAGCTAGCTATTCTCTCCCCGCTCCCAAGGTTTGGATACAATTATCTGACCTTTCTCAGCCTCCTGTTTCAGGAAGGCCATGATGGCGCTGGTCCCTTGTTTACACACATCCTGTGGAGGGTATGTCAGGGGGTTTCCAGAAACATCCAAGCCCTTCAGCTTGTCTGCTCGGTGAAGGGCGGTTGGGAGCCTGGTGATGTTGTTGTTCCTTATGTCCAGTTTCTCCATGGCAGGTAGTTCACACAGGATTTCTGGGAACGTGTCGAACTTGTTGTTGCCGAGTAGGATCTCCCGTAGCTTATGCAGCTGACTCATGCCAGGAGGTAAGGAGGAAAGCTCATTGTTAATAACAATAAACACTTCAAGATTAGACAGCGAGCAAAGCCCTGGTGGGACCTCTGTCAGTTGATTATCGTGAATGTACAGCTCCCTCAGTTTCTGCAGCTTTTCCAAACCAGGAGGGAAGGTGGAAAGCTTGTTACTGCGGACACATAACACCTCAAGGTTAGGCAACGAGCAAACTCCTGGTGGTACTTCTCTCAACTGGTTATCATTAATGAACAAGTGTGCTAATTTCTGCAACTTTTGTACACCAGGGAGGGAAGGTGGAAAGCTTGTTATCATTCATAAACAGATGTGTCAATTCCTGCAAGGAACCGATCGCCTGTGGCAAACTTGTCAGCATGTTACCGTCAGCGTGCAAACGGAAAAGTTTCTGTAGACGGCCGATTGCTTCTGGGAGGCTGGTTAGTTCGTTGTTGGTCACATCTAAATACTCCAGGTCAGTGATATCAAACACCTCCTCCGGGATGGACGTCAGGCCCTGGTCAGTCAGGTCAATTTTAAGGCAGCCGCGGACGGTTTGAAGCTGGAGGTTCTCAGCCTTCTGTTTCAGGAAGGCCATGATGGCGCCGGTTCCTTGTTTACACACATCCTGTGGAGGGTATGTCAGGGGGTTTCCAGACACATCTAAGTCCTTCAGCTTGTCTGCTCGGTGAAGGGTGGTTGGGAGCCTGGTGAAGTTGTTGTTCCTTATGTGTAGTATCTCCATGGCAGGTAGTTCACACAGAACTTCTGGAAACGTGTCGAACTTGTTTTTTCTGAGTCGGACATCCCGTAGGTTGTGCAGGCGACTCATGGTGCTCGGCAGGGTTTTGAGGAGGTTATTTTCCAATGTCAAGACCTGCAGGTGTTGTAAGTTTCCAACTTCATCTGGGACCATGTCAAACTTGCAGCCACCAGCATACAGCATCTCCAGTGTCTTCAGTTGCAGCACCTGTCTGGGGAACTCATCAAACTGACAGCTGTTGACACTGAGAACCTTTAACCTGGTGAGTCGCGTGACGTCATCGGAGAGACGTCTGATGGGGTTCATACCAACACCTAACACCTCAAGGTTAGGGAGCGAGCACACCCCTGAGGGCACCTCTGTCAGCTGATTATCATAAATGTACAGTACTCTCAGTTTCTGCAGCTTTTCCACACCAGGAGGGAAGGTGGAGAGTTTATTATTACCGACATTTAACACCTCAAGGTTAGGGAGCGAGCAGACGCCTGAGGGTACCTCCGTCAGCAGATTACCATAAATGTACAGTTCTCTCAGTTTCTGCAGCTTCTCCACACCAGGAAGGAAGGTGGGAGAGTTTATTATTACTGACATTT
>NW_023365789.1:355343-367813 GCF_000003815.2 Branchiostoma floridae
TATTACGTTACTTTATCATTCATTGTTAATTCATACCATTAATTACTCGTTTATCCTTATTGTATCATTATTATTCTATGTATTACTTTACATTATTATTATATATCATAATCAATTTTGTTAAGTTTAAAGGAGGAGGGCTAAGTATAAGCTTCACAAGCTTTTTTCCCTCCTCCTGCACCTGTTTTATCCATTGTTTTCGTTTTGTGTTTTAATGTAATACTTGTGTGCGAATAAATAAACAACAACAACAACATGCTTGACAGTTCGTCTGGCCTGCAGACATGCCAGGATATCGCCAGAGGTCGCTTTCTACCACCACGGATAAAGTGCTAGTAAGTTGCATACAGAAAATGCAATGGATCCATGGATTCAGATACAATCCAAACGACTTCCGAGAACGTGAGATGTTTCTTCGGACTAATAAAATACTCAGGACAATAGTGTGCCCATTTGCGATCATGCAGCAAAGGACAAGGCAGGAAAATTCTGGCTTTCACGTTAGGATAGCAAATCATTGGGGGAGGGTGGCAGTAGCCAAAAGTTGGTAACGGATGAACAACCCTGATGTGTATCTAACTAAGATATACAAAGATATACAAAGCAACAGTAACCCATCCCCCTGCCCCCCATTGGTCTCATGTAAGAGCTATCATTGTTTTATCCAATCAAAATGAGAACACAGTACGAATTCCTCGCACAAGGAACTAAAATGTACTTTTGGTACAAAACCCAGGACTCTAGTACATGATAAGGCATGGTATGTGGTTAGTTTTAACAGTCAAATTCTATCCAAGAATTAAGTATAGAATTGTTTAGAACGCAATTATTATGTGACATACCTGTATATGCTTGGTTGTTGTTCGTCCTTTCTTAAGCAGCGTCCTGTGTCAGAATGCCAACTGCCAGTAGGCGGGTTGTTTATCCAAAATACCTGCATAGTAGACAGAGTTACGGTGTGTGACTTCAAGGTCGTCAACCCCAGCAGGTACAAAGGATGTTTGTAATAGTATCATTTTCGTAACTTACCGTACATCGGACTACCTGTTCTATATTTAGTGCGAACAGAAAGGCAAAATTACCGCATCTTCAAATATGTTAGGAAAAATGGGACGCAGGTGAAGCGATTTTAGTGGGGAGACAGTAGATAAAATAGGGGTGTGTTGTTTTGGTCGGATTATCATGGCGGACAGACAACAATCTCTCGGCTCTTTTTACCTTTGACCCAGGTAAGGCGGATCTGTAAATACTGAAAATTCCCCGATGCACATGACTGGCTGTTAACAGTCGGTACAACAATAAATCGACACGTACGCTTAGCTTGTAAGTTTATCTGAGTTGGTAAAATAATTCTAAAGCAGAGTTAAACTGTAGTTACCAACACAAAAATTTTGAGTGTCAACTCCAGTCGTAAATTGGGCAACCCACTGATTCTCTGACGTCACGCCATTCAGACAGAGCACTTCTTACTTGTCAAAGAGACGTCCGATTATTACGTTAGAAATAACAGTCCAATTTTGTTTCAGGAGACCGGACAAACCAACGCTACTGTGATCAAGGAAGACTATAGAGTCAATAAGACATAAAACGCAGACCTTTTCTGGCTGCTATCGTGAAATTTTGACGTGTTCTTGGCGTTATTGTCGGCCGAGGCGATATTAACTGACAGTAGCAAGCGTCAGTTCTCCCTCACCACCCCTGCAGTACCGACGCTTCTCGTTAGGGTAACGAACTGCCAACACACTGCAGGTTGCGGGCAGAAGTCAACTTACTGTTGAGTACTCTGAACTGACCAATGTACTTAATGGCTCGCTGTTGTTGTACGTTGTTCATCCGTCGTTGTTGATGGCGAACGCCTTGTGTTGCTTAAGATTGCAGGATGGTATTGGGTTATCTGGCTGCTCGACTGAAGAACTGCCCAAGGCAATGGAGGACAAGGAAGGATGGAGGAAGAGAGTCATGGCCATCCGTGCAACCAGCACGCCCGGATGATAATGATTGGGTTATTCAGTCTGATGCGAACAGCTCTGAACGTGACTTTATTCAGATCCACAATTAGCCTGACATTCCAGCTATTGTTCCTGGGTCTATACATGTAGCGCATTCTTACACCATATAACGGAAAGGTCAACGTAACAGAAAAAAACACATAAAATACGAAAGATACATATTACTAGAATACAGAATAAATAGGAATCAACATTCATTCAATGGACTCATGCTCTCTTGCAGCTTCTGCTTTGGTCATGAAAGGTAGCACATTGGTTATACCAGGTAAATCGTGATAAGAAATGAAGACTCGTGGATCCTGCTAAGAAGGTTGGTTTCTAACATTCTTATTAAGCAGCGTATGTAAAAGTGGCAAAGTCTGTAAGGTTCGCTTTCCGCAGCTTGTGCAAGACAAAACTGGTGCGTTACACCTTGAGGTGGTTACTGTTTATGCCATACTATGTGTACCTGTTTAAAGTTTGCAGGATCAGATTCCATGGTAAAGGTTTGCATACTTGGCCAGGAAACACAGTCACCAGGCGTCGTTTTCACCCAATTTTATTTCATTATACCACAAGATCAACAAACCAGCTTTAAGCACAATAGCGTGAAAACATTTACGCTACCGATGGTACATAATTGTATGTGCCATGGCACTATCTTATGAACATGGCACTATCTTATCAAAGCACTACAGTATTTATCATTGGTAATATGAAATCGGCTAAAACTGTTAACAGTTGTGTATGCATGTAGATTTTAACTCTTTTTATGCCGCACAATGTATGAGTACATGGGTTCGTATCTCTTGAATTGTTCAAATTTAAATATCACAGCTGCAGAATATTAACCACAAGCGATATTGATATAACACCATCCGTAGGACGTACATTGTAATGTTGTGGTTAGCTAACTCCTCTTATATGTTATTCTGTCCTTTTGGTCAATTTCTACTATTTTTCAGCGACCAATATAGTCTGGTAGAGACATAAAAACAATTGATCAACATGGGTAAGATACAAATGTAGCAGAAAGCTACAACTCAACTTTACGTTGCACCATGAAAGAGTGATGAACTGATGAATTGTTCAAAATGTAAATGAAGGAACTTGAGAACAGTCACCACAAGCAATTCTTAACTCCAACACCACATCATTAATCATAAGACGAAACAAAATATTAATCGAATACATGACTAGAAATGCAGTAAGTTATGTTTAACAAGAAACTGGCATTAGGCTCACTTATATAATGTAGCTGCTGTATTAAAGTATGGGAGACCTTTTGAAGGTAAAGTTTTTTTCAACACCACAGAAATTTTGTCACTTATCTTCAAGGGAAAGTTCCCAAAACGTTCACAGGTAGAATATGTCAAAATAACTTCATTTCCTTAAAATGACTTACCAATAGTGAAGATAATCACGTGTTACCATTGTTATCCACCAAAGAAGAAACATGATCATGTCAAATGTGACATCGCAAACGGATAATTTTTCTGCTCCCTCGTGTTGGACTGTTTCTGTTTCAAGACCTTTATAGACGTTTATAGCTAGCTGTGTTTTTCAAATTCCCGTAACTTCTACAAGACCCCATTGGTGCATCAAAAATGTTTTAAGAATGAACATCGTCTACCCCAAATCACCATCTATATATGTAATGTATACGGGACTAACATCAATGACCTAATGGTATACTGAATATCAATATTTAAGTACTAATCAGTTATTCAATCCCAATGGTATTGACTGGAATGGTTTCTCAAAACATCGAACGTTAGATGGAAGCAAAATGTGACTAGCAAATCATAACTAACTACAAATAATTTCATCACACTAGTCCTACCAATAAACCACTAAGCCTATTTTACAAACCACTATCATATGTCGAGGAAGATGCAAATAATGTTTCAGTAGTGACTTACTCATACATCAATGTCAAATTATCAACACAACGTTACACGTTCATATTGTGATTGATTACAGCCTATGAGCTCATGTCTAATCACGGGAACAAAAAGGCCAAAAGGCAGGTCAAGTATTTAACAGCTATAAAGCTGAATTATCATCATTCCAAGTTGTTATATCGTGTTAAACTATTCGCAGATGAATTTGACGTCTTTAGATGATTATATACCACAAAACTAGATCTCAATTATACCAAACTAGCATATATTAACTAATAAGTAGGCAATCATTATTTTATGGCTCTAAATTAGACTCAATTGCAGTACCAGAGAAGTCGTCATGATACGTCAGTTGACAAGTTCCTGTGATTAGTTTTAAAACAACAGCTTGGTGATGGTTCTGATCAAACATTAGGTAAACATCAATTAAAGATCCCAACAATAGTAGTGAACAAATGAGCTCATCTGTTCACTAGTATTATTGGGATCTTTACTTGACTTGATACATTACAGTTAAACTGTCCTCCAACTCAAGAATTTGCACTCAGTCAGTCTTCGTCAGCTCTCTGACCCGATAGCTCTGGACTTCCGACAATCTTTAACTCGCGTCACGTGTCCAGAGCGATAGGGTCAGACAGCTGATGATTCTGTCGAAAATTACGATAAGAACATCTTGTCTTCTCCATAACCAGACTTTATGGCTTTACATAATGCTCAATTACTGTTCCAGTAGCAGAGAGTCACCACGATTGACACGTTCTCGTACATGACAGTTGTCTGCATTGTTACTTCTTGCTAACTGCAGCCTGTAATAAAAATAAAAAAGAAATCTCAACTCCAAACAAATAATGCACAAAAGTGTGAGTCATGAAAAGGGACCTAAGTGTTAATGGTACAACGATTATCTTTCACACCGAATCCACCAGTAGTTTTGTAGATTCATTCGCTTTGTTGGCCACCTGTAAGGTTACTGTATTATTTCATGATGCATTACAGGAATCAACAGCGAGTCTATAAGTGTTTTTTAATTGAATTATCTCATCTTACTGTTTGTGCGTGTAATTGTAAGTTTCAAATCATTTTAGACAGCAAGGTACCTAAAAGTGCCAGGAAAATTGTAAAATTTATTATGAATATACAAAATTACCTTCATCTTTACCACAGTGCTGATGGCCTGTAGAATCTCCTGCTGACTAAATCTGTTGATCAGATGATGGAGCTTGTCAGCACAGTCTAAACGGGAAAGAGAAACATCTTACGGGGTTGTCTGTCAAAGAATAATGTTCATAGGTCCCAGTGTCTTTTTATGAGGTCTGTTGCAAATACAGCTAAAGATTTAAACTGCTGACATATCAATATACACAATGGGCGAACAACTAGTTATAGCCAGTTGCATTGTTAAAAACGATGATTAAATGGACAGTTGGTTACAATTTACTTCAAGCTTAGTTTTCCATAATGAAAGGGACGTTTTTTTTTTAAATTTTGTTTGCATAAAAGCTCAGAATAGACCATTCAAACAAGGTACGACATGGAGCTATCCTCACCTTGGAATGATGGTCTGTTTTCCGGGTTCTGGCTCCAACATGTCTGCATCAGTTCGCTCACTGACGTCACGTCCTCCCGGTCTGTGGGGATCAGGGTCAGGTCAGGTCGTTGACCCATGTTGACCAATACGGTGATCAAGGTCGAATTGGCAGCATCTGATAATGTAAATAGATAAAAACCGTTAACAAAAAACATTCCAAAGAATACTAATGGATACTAATTTCATCCCAAAGGATACTAAGGATACTTATTTTATGTATTCTGTATGTCCTATGTTGCAATTAGCCCTCGGACAAGAACTTGCAAATAAACTTTCAACTAATGTACCAAAGATACATGCTGTAACACCAAACAAAATCATGAACTCAACTCACGTGCATACGGCTGCCTTCTAGTGACAATCTCCCACAGCAGCACACCAAAGCTGAAAACAAATGACATGTTCATCAAACATCCAGATAAAAAAAAACAAGTAGGGGAGTGACTGTATGAAGACATTTGATTTAAAAAGTCACATCACAGTTGTGAAGCATTAAACGGTGCCTTTCCAGCACTAAAATTTGCTGTTAATTGGTGAATATATCAGGTTTTGTTGACAAAATATTTGGTTACCTATAAATGACATTTTCCTGATTGAACGAGAAAAACTAGTATACTTGTTGCTCTTTTGGACGATGAAAAGCAAATAAACTTATTGCACTAATGGTTGATTAAGTACCTGTAGACATCAAACTTAGTGTTGGGAACGAGGTTGATGTCAGCAAAGAATTCCGGCGGCGCATGCGTGATTGTGCTACCTGTTGGACTTGTTCCGGTGACAACACGAGACTCGGCCTTCCACTTAGACAGGCCAAAGTCTGAAATCTAGCGAAGGGCATCAAGAACATGTCTTAGCATTCACGGTGAAGCAGTGCGTTTATTATAATGTTTATTGTAAGTTCTTGCCCAAGGGCGAATTGCAGGTACAAACAACATGTATAACAAGGAAAATACAAATACAAAGGTGCTAGGAACTACATTCTATGACTATTTTGTGCTACTGAAGTGTACTTTATACTGGTTTTGTTGGGTTTGACTTCTTCTTTTTAGGCAGTGGAAGACGAATTTACCCACTTCTTTTATAATGTGTGAGTTCTTTGATTTTAATAGTAAGATTGATTTCTCATTGTCAGGAATGGTTAGAAAGTAAGCGTGTATTTTGGATACACTCATAAATAGTTGGTTTCTTATATCATCATAAAAAGAACAATTAGAGGGGCAATATGTACAAATCCTCTCAGACACAGGTAGCTTCATATGTAAGCCGTACCTTCACATGGAAGTCCCCATCCAGTAGCACGTTCTCTGCCTTCAGATCACAGTGGAGAATCTGTGGGTTCTGGCAGTGCAGGAAAGTCATCCCCAGGGAGATCTCGTACGCCATTCTCCACCTCAGGGCCCAGGGCACGTCCACATCCCGCAGCAGCCCGGCCAGAGAGCCGTTCTCCATGTAGGGCATCACGATGGCGAAGTTTGGGTCCAGACAGACCCCCAGCAGACTGATGACGTGGTCCGAATTGCTGGCCAGCTTCAGTTTCCTTGCTTCAGAATACAGCACTTCTTGCTCACTTCCAGGGTAAAAATCGTTGAGGGACTTGTTAATGTGGGGTTTATAAACAAAGGGACTCTCACAAGCTACTAAGCCGCCATATGTAAGCTATGTCGAAGCACGCAAACACGCCGTAGAACGTTTCGTGTCTGCCATCGGGCTGCAGATTGGCCCCCGTACGAGCCAGTACGGGCGATCGCGACGCACGTGCCTTGTACAGCCAATGCGAGTGAGTAAGGAAACCATACTTACGCAGCAAGTGTTTTAAGTACTGAATGGTAACGTGGCAATTGCACAGACATCGGACGTACAACCCACTTATCACTTGCGCAACGAACGATGTACGCAACTGCTCACGGCACGGTTACACCTTGCAATTGCTTAACCGTGAGAGTGACGTGCGTTCAAACGTGCACCCTCCCTGCTCTTGCCATTCCTTCTCCACGTTTTCCAAAACAAGTACGGCGGGTTATGCCCTTAGCTTAACAATTCCCATCACTGACATGGAGACAGGAGACAGAAGAAGCTGGAGTTCGTCCTTAGGTGTGACGTCACCCAGTCATCATGATGATCAATGTTTACCCTTTTAAATCTTGCATGCCATTGCAACTTGGCATAATCATTTATATGGTCGCGCCAACACAAGAGAAGGAAGATCAACTATATAAAGATGGTTATAACTCAGAAAAAAATATGAAACAGAACCTTCCTTCGATTTTGCGAGTCAGCAGCCGTTTGACTGCCACATGTTGTCTCCAGTCCAGATGCTGGGCCTTCTCTACGGCGGCGAACCCCCCACGGCCAAGAATGGGCTCTTCCGGAAAGTTGAGTCGTTCAAACTCGATGATAGGAAGCTTTCGGTCAACAGTCACGCTAGGGTATCTATTTGAAAATATGGCGTATAGGAAATGTGACATTTGCAAGCCGTTGAGTAGAGACAGTGAAAAATGTAAAAATTATGGACCAAAGGAAGTCTTTGAACGACATTATGTTCCACCGTAGACAGTCCGCTTTTTCAAAGGGGAACCCGTTGAACAACTAATTGCAAATTGATTGACTACTGAAAAGTCTACGGGACGGATATGTGTGAGGTGCAGGCCAGCCGAAGTGTTTTCATAAATAGGTAAAGAGATAAAAACGTGACGTATTCACATGAAAATGTGTTGGGTCAGCGGAAGAAAGAGAGTGGACATAGCAAAAACAACTGTTCGGGATATCTGAACGTTTTTTTATCATGTTCCTGCGAAAGTGGAAAATCTGTCAACTGATTTTCAAATATGTGATATTAGAATGCAAATTTAGTCCGCCTTGCGATCAGAAACATTGACTCAACGATTAGCTACAGCTTCTATGTGACAGACTACCGAAAAGTGTACAGGAGGGAATATGATGTACGTACTCACCTGCTCTGCATCTCACCCGGCAGCTGGCCTGCAACTGCTCCCGTCTCATCGCGTATACGAGTTGGGCTCTGATAGACAGAAATAGCTTCTTTATATTGACAGCAAGTTCTTTATTTTGACAGCAACTCTTTTTTTATTGACTCTTTTTTTTCTTTCCAAGGGATTTCAATGAGAACAAACTAGCAACGTCTTCTTTCAATTTGTTAGTTTCGCCTTGAATACATTCGCTACAGTGCTGCCGGTAATGACAACGGGTAGTAGTTTTTCATGTTTAGACAGAGAATATGAGACTACAATGTACAATACGATCGAGTACACAAAATAATCTGACCATTGCCGTCCTGGTGATCTGGTCTGCCAGCTGGTGCAGATCCAGGTCCCTCAGACACCGCTCCAGTACAGCCAGGCTGGCAGCAGGACCGGCTCGCTCTCTCCATCTTACCAGCGTCTCGTACATCGGCTCGTCTGGACTTTCGGACTTAAGAGGGATTTTATGCCAGATAATGTGAACGATGGTACCGAAGAAGAGTGAGTAAGTTAGTGACTCAGTGAGTGAGTGAATCAGCGGGTCAGTGAGTGAGTGAGTAAGTGCCACTTTAGATAGATTGGCAAATTAGATAAATAGGCACGACAAGATATGACAATGATTCATATACTGAAGATATAGATACCTCAATGTCTTTAATCTCCTGTCTGTTGAAACCTAACTGCCGGGCAATGGGTTTCCACTGGTTCTGTCCGACTTTAAGAGACAGGCGGTTGAAGGCTTGGCAAAGTTCTTTATCTGTTGATATTAAAAGCCGGTTTTATGCAATGTGCGTCAATTGCTTAAAGTTTTACTACAGCTTTACAGCCCCATATTTCATTTCATTGCAATTGTATTGAACACAATAGATCCTATGTTAAAGGCAACCTAAGCAATATTACAGCGTCAAAGTGGAAATATTCTGAATAGGGCAATCTGTATGATATTGACATCTACTGCACGGTATTCTCACATTTACATCATCATTTCATACTTTGAGCGGTTAAAAAAGGCCCAGAGACAAGTTGCACTAGGATATTCCTTATTATTGTACCCACCAAAAATAAAGATTTGATCTTGAATCCTTGTGCAAGTCGTTCCCGCGCCGTTTTTAACGGCTCAATTTATGAAATAATGATGTAAATGTGCTAAAATAGTGCATTAGATGTCAATATTATACAGACAAACTTATTCAGAATATTTCCACTTTTAACAATGTAATATTGCTTAGGTTGCCTTTAAGTTTGCATTTCTTCACACATCCTACTTTCACGTTGGTAAACTTATTTTCAAACTGTGCATGGGAAGTGGTTTGCTCATCTACATTAGATCTGATTGCTCATATACTCTGTCACGTTTGTAGCCATACCCATTGTCATAATAGATAAGATTACCTTGTGCTGTGTTGTCTCCAGTCAGTTTTAATTTGTTCGGAATAGGTTGTGTCACTCCCGTCTCTTCCGTCTGGGGCTGTACAGGTGCCGCACCTTTGGACATAATGAATGATAAATAAAACAACAAACATTTATACATGCTTTCCGCATTTTTTTTCAATTATATAGAAAGCATTGATTTTCAGATATGTATCAATATGTCAATGTAATCCAATCACCTTTACTTGTGTCCATTCTCTCTACAGTCTTGTCCGTTTGTTGGCTGACTTGTTGCTCCATTCGGGCACTTTTCTCCCTTCTCTCCCGTAACTTCCTCTCCAGTTCGGTCTCTGCAGCGGGCTCCCCCATGAAGACACCTTTACGTGCTGCTGTTTAGATTGAGAAAAATTAATCTTTCTACTAAAATCCATCTTTCTTGGTTACATCATTACTAACTTACATCATCACTAACGTCGTTGATGAACTGAAAAAAGACGACTTTAAGACAAGTCCGTTTTGACATTATGCCATTTACGAGTTTTGCTTCGTTTTTCCAGGAACAGACGCCATCATTTACATTCAAACAGATGGCGAGGCGAGACTCAAAGACCCATTAGGAAAATGAATGAACATTTCACCCTGGACATTAAAGAGGGTAACATGTTTAGCTGTTAATTCGGTTGTTTTCATCTGTTCTGAGTATGACACCTGATTCGTGAGACACAACAAATCGATATCGCTTTAGGACAGTTCAGAACATTTATAGAACCTATTAAATATGCTTAAGTAACTTCATTCACCGACCTTTAGCCGTTGTGACTTGCACATCTTGCACCTCCTCAGCTTCTCTGTCTGTTGCCAAGCCATTCTTCCCTTCCTGTCCAGTTCGGTTTGTTTCTTCTATAGCAAACAAATCAACATAAAGAGTGGACAACATTTAAAAAGGATATAGAAACATGAAATTAGGTGAACGCGATTTTGTTGATACATAGCAAAACAAACTGACAGCGTACCAAGGCGAACGACTGTCAGTGCGGTCTTTGCCGTCAGTACGGTAGCACCCCCCCCCCCCCATTGGTTGGATATACATGTAGTCGTAATTCACCTTGTACATCTCGGACTTCCTCAGTTCTTATGCCTGATGCCGATCTCTCCTCCTCTTGACCACCTCGTTTTGTTCCTTCAGAACCAAACAAGACATGGTTTAAACAGTTCATTTTTTCGTGTGTTCATGTAATGTAAGAAGAGAAATCATTCAGGCCCTTAAAGTTTGTATACGTAACTCACCTTTCTCAGCCTCCTGTTTCAGGAAGGCCATGATGGCGCTGGTCCCTTGTTCACACACTTCCAGTGGAGGGTATGTCAGGGGGTTTCCAGAAACCTCCAAGTCCTTCAGCTTGTCTGCTCGGTGAAGGGCGGTTGGGAGCCTGGTGATGTTGTTGTTCCTTATGTCCAGTTTCTCCATGGCAGGTAGTTCACACAGGACTTCTGGGAACGTGTCGAACTTGTTGTTATAGAGGTAGACATCGCGTAAGTTTGCTTCTTTTGCACCAGGAGGGAAGGTGGAAAGCTTGTTGTTACTGACATCTACCACCTCAAGACGGAAATGAGAACAAATAGCTGGTGGGACCTCCGTCAACTGGTTATCGTTAATGTAAAGTTCTCTCAATTTCTGTAGCCTTTCGACACCAGGAGGTAACTTGGAAAGTAGGTTGTTACCAACAGCTAGGACCTCAAGGTTGGGCAGAGAACAAATCGCTTGTGGAACGTTTGTCAGCCGATTGTCATGAATGTACAACTTTGTCAATTTTCGCAGCTTTTCCAGATCAGGAGGTAAGGTTGAAAGTCTGTTGTTACCGACAACTAGCACTTCAAGGTTGGGCAGTGAATAAACTCCTGCTTGGACCTCCGTCAGCTTATTATCATAAACAAACAGGTGCGTCAATTTCTGTAAGGAACCGATCGCCTGTGGCAAACTTGTCAGCAAGTTGTCGCTTGCATCCAAACGGTTAAGTTTCTGCAGACGGCCGATTGCTTCCGGGATGCTGGTTAGTATGTTGTTGGACACATCTAGATACTCCAGGTCAGTGATACCAAACACCTCCTCCGGGATGGACGTCAGGCCCTGGTTACTCAGGTCAAGGGTCAGGCGACCGTTGACGGTCTGAGGCTGGAGGTTCGGGCCTGCCCCTATGTTGCGTCCTCCGTTCCCTGTGGTATAAAAGTTGGTATCAGATGAGGCCGAAAATCATGCCAAGGTTTTTGTTTTAAGGTATCCCAGTTGGCTAAATTGGCATTTTGACCTTCCACTGTTTTCTTATTAATGAATTAAGAACGAATGAAGCCGTAACGAATGTTGATAGATGGGCATTAAAGAATTCTAAATCTGATTCTTTGGGGGGCCAAATTGATGACGTCATCATTTTTATTGCCTCTGATAGAATTTTTACTATGACAAAATACAGCACTTTGGTACATACCACTGTAATGAAACTTCGTTTTCGTTGCATAATGATAAAAGCTACAAACTCACGGTTGCGCAAATTGATATCTACTAATGATCTGTAGTTATTAAGAATTAATTTTTTTTAATTAGATGAAACAAACATTTTATAATTACTACAGATTATTAGTAGATATC